>NC_069500.1:38850975-39063475 GCF_027579735.1 Bombina bombina | reverse complement strand
TTTCTGCCACAGTTGAGAATTATGTTTCTGTTGGGGGGTATAGGGCCCGTGCCCTCACGACAGATTTGCAGCTTATATGAATGCCTCCAGTATGTATTATTTCTCATGGGACCAGTATAGTTGTATTTATGGTGATTCTAATTAGGCGACCTGGGTGGATTTTTGATACAACCCTCTGGCCTGATTAGTTTTCCTGAGGGAATGCTGGTGAATTTATCTAAGCCTCAGAGAGGTGAAGTAGGTTAAGACATGCAAGATTTAACAATTCTAGTAGATATATTATGGCCGATGTTATATGGAACTTTATATTATTATATGTTTGTTCTGAATAGTTAGAGGGTTTATGTAAGTTAAAGTTATATGATGTTTATCAAAAAGAGTTGATTTATTGTGTGTACTAGCTTCATATCTTTACTCGTCACACCTGCTGGTAAATTGCAGGCACTACAGTGAAAACATGCTATAGACCCTCTGTATTATGATCAGTCCCGCCTCCCCCAATTTAATGCTTACTGGTTAAGCGTAAGGGCGCAGCCCCAATTGAAACTCCCTAAAACTATATCTAAGTGTGATTATTTATAAATGTTTTTGATATATCCCCCCATACCCTATAAAACTTAAATGTGGTATTGCCCATATAAGTTCGCTTTCCCAAATTAGGACATCCATATCAGTGAAGTAAACAAAGTTGAAGAGATATTGTAATATACTATAGATGGTTTAGATGTGAATACTGTTATATTTAATTTTGCGACTGTTTTAAATGTGCTTGACTTTTTTATATGATAGAGCCTGGATAATTCACGGTTGCCAAAGTTTCTGTACATGACATCTGGGGATGAAAGAATGTATTTTACATGTAATATGCTTGCAATAACCTCAATAAAAAAAAAAAAAAAAAAAAAAAACCTTACTTAGAAGCTCTCAGTTTAGCTCTGTTGAAAAAGTAGCTGGAAAGCACACTGCAAGTGGGAAATAAGACACTCCCCCCTCCCCCTTCTTTTGCAAATGAAAAGACCCTTTACACAAACAGGAGCAAGCTGGAGTAGGTAGCTTAAGGTATTGTCATAAAACTTTTGTGCTTGGTTAGGAGTCTGAAAATCAGAGCAATGTTATTTAAAAATAAGCAAAACTATACATTTAAAAAAAACTTTATGGGCCATATAAATAGATTATCTACAAAACATTTATGCAAAGAAAAAAAAAATGTGTATAAAATGTCCCTTTAAGGGGTTAATTACTGCTCTCTCTTTGGCATGTTCTACAAGATTGTGCACAATTTCGCAATCAGTATCGCTAAAGTACTATTTTAGAGCATCCCAGAAGAGTGTCTAGTGTATTTTACCTGGTCAAATGTTCTCTAAGCTATTTAAAATGTGGCTGAGGTCCAGTGATTTGGTAGGGAAAGCCATACAAATTAGCTTTCTTTGGTCTACAGATTTGTCTGGCAGAGTTTTGATGTGTGTTAAGGATTGTTGTCTTTCTGAAAATTACTGCACCAAAGAGAACTATCACTGTTCTGCAAATTGTAGTTTATTTTGTGAAAGTCAACTTCAGAAAAGCACCCTTACAGATGAACCCAGAGGCAGAACTTTTTTTCACTTTATGTGATGAGATTTTTTTAGTGAAAAATTTTCTGCAGCTCATTTTTAAATAAAATAAAATTTTAAATTAGGCAGTTACACTTAAGCACATGTTTAATTGCAATGTGTTGATTAACTGGAGAATAAAGCAATTTTAAAAGTTTTATAATATAGCGCAGTAGTTGAAAATTGGACTGCAAATTAAATGCAGCCAAAAAAATAGTCTCTTGAATTAAAAAAAAAATTCTATTCTCTTGGTCTAATATAGAAATCTACTGCATATTCAAACAACACTTTGCTCTGGATGCACTGTGATAAGGAAAACTTACACTGTGCAGCCAGAGCACAGAGCTGTTTGAAGAGAACAGCCTGATGTGGAGCAATGCTGCAAAGTTAAATCTCTAACAGTTCCTGCATGTGTCCTGTTCTTTCTGCAGACATGCTGCATTTTCTGTGATGACATCTCAGATCACTGTGTGTTCTGCCTTGGGGCAGATGAATATGTCCTGCACCACATTTAATTGTAGCCTTTAAACACTTTTCAGTATAAGTCTGAAGACTGAAGCATTAGAAGCTTCCAACCAAATATATGTTTGATTCCTTAGCAAACATTACATTTTCCTAGTCTCCCTCTGTTAAATTTCACTATTGTAACCCATGCTAATCGTGTAGACCAGTGTTTCAAAACTCGGGTTTCATAGCATGGTGAAATAAAAGCTGATGGGTGAGAGCAGGCTAGTATCTGATCAGCTGATTATTTCATCTGTGGTCTAGTAAAGAGATAATGAAAACCTGTGCAAACAGGAAGCTGATGTACTCGGCGTCTCCAGGATGAACGTCCAACAGTACAAGCAGTTCCTGGTGTGAAATACCAAAACAACGACCGCTCAGAGCTCCATAGCTGTGGCAGAATCGAGCCGTAAATCCAGATGAAAAAACAAAAAGCAGGAACTCACTGGTACGGTAAAAAAAAAAAAAAAAAATATTTTAAACTTGTGTGGTGCTTAAAAAAAAAGAAAAAAAAAAAAAGGTTCAAATCCTTACAAACAAGGCACAGACAGAAACAAGAAGACTAACAGGATACGTCTGATTAAGCACCTGTAGTGGGTGCGAAACATGTCAGACATGATTTTTGTTTTTTCATAATGAAAACCTGGCCTGTTTAAGGGTACTTGAGGACTGGATTTGAGAAATCCTGGTGTAGACTACACTTTTTCGTCAAATTAATATTTTAGATATACCTATTCTAAAATCAAGAAAATAGAGAGAAGCACTCACTGAGACAGAACAAAAGCTATAAAAACTTCTGTGCTTGTCCACAAGGCCGGTGCCACTCAGGGTGCAGTATTTTTTTTTGCACACTATGCCTTTTCACAGAGAACAAAATATCCTGTAGCATATCAGTCTGATCCTGCCCAACAACAGTCCAGTGCCGAAATACCATGCAATTCTTCTCTGAACAAGACAAACAACAAACCCAGACGTACGTTTGGGCCTCGTCAGTGAGGTGCAGTTGCATATCTCTAAGGCATGTGTGCAAGGAGTCCATATCTTGTTTCCCCCTTTTACTCTTAGGGAGACCTAAGAGCAATTTACAGAAAATCAGGACAATAGATATTATATATATATATTCCTATTCTCTCATAAAGATCACACTTTGCCATTCTCTCATAAAGATCACACTTTGCCATTCTCTCATAAAGATCACACTTTGCTATTCAGAGTTTAAATGCTTTTACTTACTGGGGCAGATTACTGCATGTTTAGAATGGTTTGAATTGTGGATACAGATAATCTGTTTTGTAATGATGTTACCTTGATATACTGGTCTATTAACTGTGTGATCACTGCCTGGTCTTGTTTTGGAACAAAATGATTTGGCTTTAGAAAATATTAGGGCAGCAACTAACGATTATTTTCATAATCGATTAATCAGCCGATTATTTTTTCGATTAATCGACTAATTGGATAAAAAGAGAATCAATAATAGTTTTCTATGTTTTAAATAAAATCAACATAATGAGTGTTACAAATATAAACAGACTAAAACTTTACATTAACACAACTGTTTCTTCAATTTTTAAGCAGCAGAGCACAGTTTTATAATTAAACAAAACAAAATCACAAACTGTTTGAAAAGACGTAGAACTAGAAAGAGTTAGACTATCACTGTTAATAACATTCTGTTATTCACTCTTTCAGAAACTTTGCATTGAAATGCAAAAATCTCAACATGTCCACATGCTTCTGGCTAAGGCTGGTTCTCTGTTTGCAGCTATATTTCCTGCAGCAGAGAAGAGGCACTCAGTTGGTGTTGAGATGCTTGAGATGTATAAGTAGGGTTTTGCCAATATCATCAAAGTGGGATATTTATCTTTGTTAGCTCTTCACTAATGCTTAGTGTTTTCTACCTGGGCAAGGGGCCTCTCAATAAAGTAACCCTTGACTTCATTCTAACATAAAAATATCTTGAATATCTATATGCAATGGTAAATAACCAGCTGTAAGGTTAGGGGAAATATCTAGTCCGCTCTAAAAATAACAAATATATACTTATAAAGGTTGAATCTAGTACATATCACAATTTATTAAAAATATAAAAAAAACAAAAAACAAAATCAAAAGCGCTAAGGACTGTATATCAATAACAGGACAAAGCCTTACACATTTATTTATACAGTACATATAATTAGCAATACGCTAATAATTGTGCAAACAGATAATAGTGCACATCAATTTAAATAACTCCCATCAATTTAGGGGCAAGGTGTAAACAACAAGCTTGGCACTATATCATGAAAAGCATAGTATCAAATCACCAGATTTAATATAAACAATCCAAATGATGACTATTATATCTGGGTTGCACATAAGCCAGGGGTAGTTGTAAACGTATACTGTCCTGAAAAAGTGAAAAGTATACATCTGTAGACGTCCTTTAGGCTAAGGACATAAAACACAATACCATGTGCAGGAGTTAATTGGAGTGAAGCAACTGGTGCTGTGCACAGACCAACTAATTGCAAACCAACTAATCGATTATAAGATTCGTTGACAGCTATTTTCATAATCGATTATTATCAATTATGACGATTAGTTGTTGCAGCTCTAGAAAATATCTTCAGTGTGTGTTATACGGCAGCTACAGAAATATTCATCATTTGGCACTGGGAAACTTTTTCAGCGCTCAAACCAGCTTATGCACTGAGCTTCCCTGAAATATATCAGATGAAACATGAAATAACATACATACATACAGGCCCGGCACTTGCATAAAAGCAAGCTAGGAAACAGACATATTGCGCCCCAGCAGCGCAAATTTGGAGAGCAGGGTTCTTGATTTTTTTTTTTAAGAAAAAAATAAAATTTTATCAGCGGCGGAACTTCCAGGGTCCCAAAGGTCGCATAAACCATATTTCTCTTGTAAGGTGTATCCAGTCCACAGGTTCATCCATTACTTGTGGGATATTCTCCTTCCCAACAGGAAGTTGCAAAGAGGACACCCACAGCAGAGCCGTCTATATAGCTCCTCTCCTAACCCCCACCCCAGTCATTCTCTTTGCAACTCTCAACAAGAAAGGAAGTATCAAGAGATATGTGGTGACTTAGTGTAGTTTTACCTTCAATCAAGAGTTTGTTATTTTTAAACGGTACCTGCGTTGTACTGTTTTACTCTCAGGCAGAAATTAGAAGAAGAGTTCTGCCTGGAGGTTGATGATCTTTGCGGTTTGTAACTAAGGTCCATTGCTGTTCTCACACATAACTGAAGAGTATGGGATAACTTCAGTTAGGGGAACGGTCTGCAGATTTCCTGCTTTGAGGTATGTTCAGTACTTTTATTTCTAGAGAAAGGATAAGTTCTAGAAAAGGCTGACAGAACCTTGTGTATTTGAGGTAAGCTAGATGCAGTGATTTTACAACGACTGGGATCATGTTTACAAAATAGGGTAATACTCATGTTAATACTCATTAATTAGTGACAAAACGTTTACATGTTTCATAAATGGGACGTTTTTTCTCTGAGGGTGATAAGTCTTTAGTTGGGGCCTAGTTTTCCACATGGCTAGTCAGATACTCCTAGGAGTATTTCCTTAAGGCCCCTCTGACATCGAGTACATGGTGGGAGGGGCCTATTTTCACACTTTAGTTGCGCAGTTTTCTTTCAGACTGAGACATCCAGCTTCCCTAGAGGAGTCTTCTTGCATCTGAGGTCCACTATAGAGGGCTTATTTCTTCCCTAATCGTATTTGAGGGCAGGTAGGAGCCACAGCAGAGCAGTGGCAAGGTGCTTAACTGTCTTAACAACTGGTGGTTGACGTTTTTTAAATCCGGTTTGGGGGCTAAGGGGTTAATCATCCATTTGCAAGTTGGTGCAATGTTGCTTTAGTCCCTTACTCACACTGTAAAAATTTCGAAGACTTTACTACATTTTAACACTGTTTTGCAGTTTAAGTGCTAGTTTTTTTCTCTTAAAGGCACAGTACCGTTTTTGTTTAATTGCTGTTTCACATTTATTAAAGTGTTTTCCAAGCTTGCTGGTGTCATTACTAGTCTGTTAAACATGTCTGACATAGAGGAAACTCCTAGTTCAATATGTTTAGAAGCCATTGTGGAACCTCTTAGAATGTGTACCAAATGTACTGAAGTATCTATAAACTATAAAGACCATATTATGGCTTTTAAAGATTTATCACCAGAGAATTCTCAGACTGATAAAAGGGAGGTTATGCCATCTAGCTCTCCCCATGTGTAAGAACCTATTACTCCCGCCCAAATGACGCCAAGTACATCTAGCGCGTCTAATTCTTTTACCTTACAGGACATGGCGGCAGTTACGAATTCTATTCTATTGTCCAAACTACCAGGGTTACAAGGGAAGCGAGACAGCTCTGGGGCTAGAACAAATACAGAGCTTTCTGACGCTTTAATAGCTGTGTCCGATATACCCTCACTAGGCTCCGAAGCCGGTGCAAGGGAGTTTCTATCTGAGGGTGACATTTCAGATTCAGGGAAGGCGTTACTTCAGTCCGATTCTGAAATGACAGCGTTTAAATTTAAGCTCGAACAGCTACACTTATTGCTCAGGGAGGTTTTAGCGACTCTGGATGACTGTGACCCCATTGTAGTTCGAGAGAAATTGTGTAAAATGAACAAATACTTTGCAGTGCCTGTTTACACTGATGTTTTTCCAGTCCCTAAGAGGTTTTCGGAAATTATTACTAAGGAATGGGATAGACCAGGTGTGCCGATCTCTCCCCCTCCTGCTTTTAAAAAGAGGTTTCCCATAGATGTCGCCATACAGGACTCGTGGCAGACGGTCCCCTAAGGTGGAGGGAGCTGTTTCTACCCTAGCTAAGCGTACAACTATCCCTGTCGAGGACAGTTGTGCTTTCCTAGATCCTATGGATAAAAAATTGGAGGGTCTCCTTAAGAAAAATTTTATTCATCAAGGTTTTATTCTCCAGCCTCTTGCATGCATTGCCCCAGTTACTGCTGCAGCGGCTTTTTGGTTCAAGTCTCTTGAGGAGGCTCTACAGGTGGAGACCCCGTTAGATGATATCTTAGACAGGATTAAAGCTCTTAAATTAGCCAATTCCTTTATTTCTGACGCCGTTTTTCATTTAACCAAGCTAATGGCTAAGAATTCAGGTTTTGCCATTCTGGTGCGTAGGGCGCTATGGCTTAAGTCCTGGTCAGCAGACGTTACTTCAAAGTCTAAGCTTCTTAACATCCCCTTCAAAGGACAGACCCTATGCGGACCTGGCCTGAAGGAGATCATCTCTGACATTACCAGAGGAAAAGGTCACGCCCTTCCTCAGGATAGGTCCAATAAATTAAGGACCAAACAGAATAATTTTCGTTCCTTTCGAAACTTCAAGGGTGGCGCAGCTTCGGCTTCCTCTAATGCAAAACAAGAGGGAAATTTCGCCCAGTTCAAACCAGTCTGGAGACCTAACCAGACTTGGATCAAAGGGAAGCAGGCCAAAAAGCCTGCTGCTGCCTCTAAGACAGCATGAAGGAGTAGCCCCTGATCCGGGACCGGATCTAGTGGGGGGCAGACTCTCTCTCTTCGCCCAGGCTTGGGCAAGAGACGTCCATGATCCCTGGGCATTAGAGATGGTTTCCCAGGGATATCTTCTGGAATTCAAAGATTCTTCTCCAAAGGGGAGATTTCATCTCTCACAACTATCTGCAAATCAGATAAAGAGAGAGGTATTCTTACGTTGCGTTCAAGACCTACTGGTTATGGGAGTGATCCACCCAGTTCCAAGAGAGGAACAGGGGCAGGGTTTCTATTCAAACCTGTTTATAGCTCCCAAAAAAGAGGGAACTTTCAGACCAATCTTGGATCTCAAGACCCTAAACAAATTTCTCAGGGTCCCATTCTTCAAGATGGAGACAATCCAAACCATCCTCCCTATGATCCAGGAAGGTCAATATATGACTACCGTGGACTTAAAGGATGCTTATCTCCACAATCCGATTCACAGAGAGCATCATCAGTTCCTCAGATTCGCCTTCCTAGACAGGCATTACCAGTTTGTGGCTCTTCCCTTCGGGTTAGCCACGGCACCAAGAGACTTTACGAAGGTTCTAGGGACCCTTCTGGCGGTTCTAAGGCCGCGGGCATAGCGGTAGCTCCTTACCTAGACAACATTTTGATCCAGGCGTCGTCTTTTCAAATCACCAAGTCCCATACGGACATTGTTCTGGCCTTTCTGAGGTTTCACAGGTGGAAAGTGAACAGAGAAAAGAGTTCTCTCTCTCCTCTCACAAGCTTCCTTCCTAGGAACTCTGATAGATTCAGTAGACTTCTCAGCCGTCAGTGGTTCAGTGTATGGAAATGATCGGCCTAATGGTAGCGGCAATGGACATAGTTCCGTTTGCCCGCCTACATCTCAGACCACTGCAACTTTACATGCTCAATCAGTGGAATGGGGACTACACAGATTTGTCCCCTCTGTTAAATCTGGATCAAGAGAACAGGGATTCTCTTCTCTGGTGGTTATCTCGGGTCCATCTGTCCAGGGGAATGAGTTTCCGCAGGCCAGAATGGACTATAGTGACGACAGATGCCAGCCTTCTGGGCTGGGGTGCAGTCTGGAACTCCCTGAAGGCTCAGGGTTCGTGGACTCAGGAGGGAAGCCCTCCTTCCGATAAACATTCTGGAACTCAGAGCGATACTCAATGCTCTTCAGGCTTGGCCTCAACTAGCTGCGGCCAAGTTCATCAGATTTCAGTCGGACAATATCACGACTGTAGCCTATATCAATCATCAGGGGGTACAAGGAGTCCCCTGGCAATGATGGAGGTTTCCAAGATAATTCTATGGGCAGAGGTTCACTCTTGCCATCTCTCAGCTATCCATATCACAGGAGTAGAGAACTGGGAGGCGGATTTTCTAAGTCGGCAGACCTTTCTCCATCCGGAGGTATTTGCCCCGCTGATCCAACTATGGGGCAAACCAGAACTGGATCTGATGGCGTCTTGTCAGAACGCCAAGCTTCCTTGTTACGGGTCCAGGTCGAGGGATCCCCAGGCAGCACTGATAGATGCTCTAGCAGTGCCCTGGTCCTTCAGCCTGGCTTATGTGTCTCCACCATTTCCTCTCCTCCCTCGTCTGATTGCCAAGATCAAGCAGGAGAGAGCTTTGGTGATTTTGATAGCACCTGCGTGGCCACGCAGGACTTGGTATGCAGATCTGGTGGACATGTCATCCTTTCCACCATGGACTCTGCCGCTGAGGCAGGACGTTCTACTCCAAGGTCCATTTAAACATCCAAATCTAAATTTCTCTGCGTCTGACTGCTTGGAGATTGAACGATTGATTTTATCAAAACGTGGTTTCTCTGAGTCGGTCATTGATACCTTGATTCAGGCTCGAAAGCCTGTCACCAGGAAAATCTATCATAAGATATGGTGTAAATATCTTCATTGGTGTGAATCCAAGGGTTACTCATGGAGTAAGGTCAGGATTCCTAGGATTTTATCTTTTCTCCAAGAAGGATTGGAAAAGGGATTATCAGCTAGTTCCTTAAAGGGACAGATTTCTGCTCTATCTATTCTTTTGCACAAGCATCTGGCAGATGTTCCAGACGTTCAGGCGTTTTGTCAGGCTTTAGTTAGAATCAAGCCTGTGTTTAAACCTGTTGCTCCGCCATGGAGTTTAAATTTAGTTCTTAAAATTCTTCAAGGGGTTCCGTTTGAACCTTTGAATGCCATAGATATCAAGCTTCTATCTTGGAAAGATCTGTTCTTAGTAGCTATCTCTTCGGCTCGAAGAGTTTCTACGCTATCTGCCTTACAGTGTGATTCCCCTTATCTGATCTTCCATGCAGATAAGGTAGTTTTGCGTACCAAACCTGGGTTTCTTCCTAAGGTAGTATCTAATAAGAATATCAATCAGAAAATTGTTGTTCCGTCACTGTGTCCTAATCCTTCTTCAAAGAAGGAACGTCTGTTACACAATCTTGATGTGGTTCGTGCTTTAAAGTTTTATTTACATGCTATGAAGGATTTTCGTCAAACATCTGCACTGTTTGTTGTCTACTCTGGGAGGAGGAGAGGCCAAAAGGCTTCGGCAACTTCTCTTTCTTTTTGGCTGAGAAGCATAATCCGGTTATCTTATGAGACTGCTGGCCAGCAGCCTCCTCAAAGAATTACAGCTCATTCTACTAGAGCGGTAGCTTCCACTTGGGCTTTTAAGAATGAGGCCTCTGTTGAACAGATTTGTAAGGCGGCGGACTTGATCTTCGCTTCATACATTTTCTAAATTCTACAAATTTGATACTTTTGCTTCCTCAAAGGCTATTTTTGGGAGAAAGGTCTTGCAGGCAGTGCCTTGTCCCTCCCTTCATCCGTGTCCTAAAGCTTTGGTATCCCACAAGTAATGGATGAACCCGTGGACTGGATACACCTTACAAGAGAAAACAAAATTTATGCTTACCCGATAAATTTTGTTTTCTCTTGTGGTGTATCCAGTCCACAGCCCGCCCTGTCACTTTAAGGCAGGTGTTTTTATTTTTAAAACTAGTCACCACTGCACCCTATAGTTTCTTCTTTTTCTTACTTGTCTTCGGTCGAATGACTGGAGGTGGGGGTTAGGGGAGGAGCTATATAGACAGCTCTGCTGTGGGTGTCCTCTTTGCAACTTCCTGTTGGGAAGGAGAATAACCCACAAGTAATGGATGAACCCGTGGACTGGATACACCACAAGAGAAAGAAATTCATCAGGTAAGCATAAATTTTGTTTTGCGGCCACCGGACCCCTGGAGATCCGCCACTTAGGAGGGCCCAGCAGCAGCAGCTTCACAAACTTTCCCTAAGGTGCCAGAACAACAGTGTGCCGTGCCGGTATAAGCTCCGCCTCCTCCTCCGGCTCTACCATAACGCACGCGCGTTGCAACTTGCTCTGCCACCCACCCACCACCAGTCATCCCTGCTAACACCTTGCAGGGATGCAGCTTGGCCTGCCGTCGCCGGTGTGAGAGAGGTGAGCATGTTTTTGATTGCCTGCCCTTAATGCCTGGCACTGGGCAACATGTCGCGGGCCATATGCCATCACATGCTTTTGGTGCTGCACTGCTTGGCGTATGGACCATCCATCAGTCACTACCATGCTGGCTGACAAGATGTCCAGCTTCCTTCATATAGGTCCACTAAACATCAGTTATACTTTACCCGATACAGTAACCCCCACTACACACATCAGTTATACTTTACTCCAAACTGTATGGGGTAAAGTATAACTGATGTGTGTAGTGGGGATTATTATTATATGTAGTACAGTATAACTGACATGTGTAGTGAGTTACTGTATGGGGTAAAGTATAACCGATGTGTGTAGTGGGGGTTACTATATGGTCCATACAGTAACCCCCACTACACACATCAGTTGTCTGGTTAGAGCTTAAACTAGAGCATCTGTATTTCCTACATTTGATTTATTACGTCTGGTTTGCTAGGCTGCGCTACCACTGTCTGGTTTGCTAGGCTGCACTACCACTGTCTGGTTTGCTAGGCTGCACTACCACTGTCTGGTTTGCTAGGCTGCACTACCACTGTCTGGTTTGCTAGGCTGCACTACCACTGTCTGGTTTGCTAGGCTGCACTACCACTGTCTGGTTTGCTAGGCTGCACTACCACTGTCTGGTTTGCTAGGCTGCACTACCACTGTCTGGTTTGCTAGGCTGCACTACCACTGTCTGGTTTCAATTTAGCCACCAATCAGCAAGATCTACCCAGGTGCTGAACCAAAAAAATGGGCCAGCTCTTAAAGAGACAGTCTAGGCCAAAAAAACTTTCATGATTCAGATAGAGCATGCAATTTAAACAGTTTTCCAATTTATTTTTATCACCAATTTTGCTTTGTTCTCTTGGTATTCTTAGTTGAAAGCTTAACCTAGGAGATTCATATGCTAATTTCTTAGTCCTTGAAGCCCACCTCTTTCAGATTGCATTTTAACAGTTTTTCACCACTAGAGGGTGTTAGTTCACGTATTTCATATAGATAACACTGTGCTTGTGCACGAGAAGTTATCTGGGAGCAGGCACTGATTGGCTAAACTGCAAGTCTGTCAAAAGAACTGAAAAAAGGGGCAGTTTGCAGAGGCTTAGATACAAGATAATCACAGAGGTTAAAAGTATTTTATTATAACTGTGTTGGTTATGCAAAACTGGGAAATGGGTAATAAAGGGATTATCTATCTTTTAAAACAATAAAAATTCTGGTGTAGACTGTCCCTTTAAGCTTACATTCCTGTTTTTATTAAGTACAGATACCAAGAGAATGAAGTAAAATTGATAAGAGTAAATTAGAAAGTTGCTTAAAATGTCATGCTCTAAAAAACTGAATTTATGCTTACCTGATAAATTTCTCTCTTTTGCGATGTACCGAGTCCACGGATTCATCCTAACTTGTGGCATATTGTCCTTCCTGACAGGAAGTAGCAAAGAGAGCACCACAGCAGAGCTGTCTATATAGCTCCCCCCCTTAACTCCACCCCCCCAGTCATTCGACCGAAGGCCAAGGAAGAAAAGGAGAAACTATAAGGTGCAGAGGTGACTGAAGTTTACATAAAAAATACTGTCTTGAATAGACAGGGCGGGCCGTGGACTCGGTACATCGCAAAAGAAAGAAATTTATCAGGTAAGCATAAAATCTGTTTTCTTTTGCATGATGTACCGAGTCCACGGATTCATCCTAACTTGTAGGATACCAATACCAAAGCTTTAGGACACGGATGAAGGGAGGGACAAGACAGGAAGCTAAACGGAAGGCACCACTGCTTGCAAAACCTTTCTACCAAAAATAGCCTCTGAAGAAGCAAAAGTATCAAATTTGTAAAAAATTTGGAAAATGTATGAAGCGAAGACCAAGTCGCAGCCTTACAAATCTGTTCAACAGAAGAATCATTTTTAAAAGCCCATGTGGAAGCCACCGCTCTAGTGGAGTGAGTAGTAATTCTTTCAGGAGGCTGCTGTCCAGCAGTCTCATAAGCCAAACGGATGATGCTTTTCAGCCAAAAGGAAAGAGGTAGCCGTAGCCTTTTGACCTCTACGCTTTCCAGCATAGACAACAAAGAAGATGATTGGCGAAAATCTTTGGTTGCCTGCAAATAAAACTTCAAGGCACGAACCACGTCCAAGTTGTGCAACAGACAGTCCTTCTTAGAAGGATTAGGACACAGAGAAGGAACAACAATTTCCCGATTGATATTCCTGTTAGAAACAACCTTAGGGAGGAACCCAGGTTTGATACGCAAAACCACCTTATCAGCATGGAAAACAAGATAAGGCGAATCACATTGTAATGCAAATAGTTCAGAAACTCTTCAAGCTGAAGAGATAGCAACTAGAAACAGAACTTTCCAAGATAGAAGCTTAATATCTATGGAATGCATGGGTTCAAACGGAACCCCCTGAAGAACTTTAAGAACTAAATTGAGACTCCATGGCGGAGAAACAGGTTTAAACACAGGCTTAATTCGAACTAAAGCCTGACAAAAAGCCCGAACGTCTGGGACATCTGCCAGACGCTTGTGCAACAGAATAGACAAAGCAGATATCTGTCCCTTTAAGGAACTAGCGGAACAAAATCCTAGGAATCCTGATCTTACTCCATGAGTAGCCTTTGTATTCACACCAAAAAAGATATTTACGCTATATCTTATGATAGATCTTCCTGGTGACAGGCTTTCGAGACAGAATCAAGGTATCTATGACCGACTCAGAGAAACCTCGCTTTGATAAAATCAAGCGTTCAATCTCCAAGCAGTCAGTTGCAGAGAAATTAGATTTGGATGATTGAATGGACCTTGAATCAAAAGGTCCCGTCTCAGTGGCAGAGACCATGGTGACAGAGATGACATGTCCACCAGGTCTGCATACCAAGTCCTGCGTGGCCACGCAGGCGCTATCAAAATCACTGCAGCTCTCTCCTGTTTGATTCTGGCAATCAGACGCGGAAGGAGAGGGAATGGTGGAAACACATAAGCCAGGTTGAACGACCAGGGTACTGCTAGAGCATCTATCAGTACTGCCTGAGGATCCCTTGACCTGGATCCGTAACGAAGAAGTTTGGCGTTCCGACGAGACGCCACCAGATCCAATTCTGGTGTGCCCCACAGCTGAACCAGTTAAGCAAACACATCCGGATGGAGCTCCCACTCCCCCGGATGAAAAGTCTGACGACATAGAAAATCTGCCACCCAGTTCTCCACGCCTGGGATATAGATCGCTGATAGATGGCAAGAGTGAGTCTCTGCCCATCGGATTATCCTGGAAACTTCTATCATCGCCAAGGAACTCCTTGTTCCCCCCTGATGATTGATATAAGCTACAGTCGTGATGTTGTCCAACTGAAACCTGATGAATCATGCCGAAGCCAGCTGAGGCCACGCCTGAAGAGCATTGAATATCGCTCTTAATTCCAGAATATTTATCGGTAGGAGGGCCTCCTCCTGAGTCCACAAACCCTGTGCTTTCAGGGAATTCCAGACTGCACCCCAGCCCAGTAGGCTGGCGTCCGTCGTCACAATAACCCACGCTGGCCTGCAAAAACACATTCCCCTAGACAACCACCAAAGAAGAGAGTCTCTGGTCTCTTAATCCAGATTTATCGGAGAAGATAAATCTGCATAATCCCCATTCCACTGTTTGAGCATGCATAGTTGCAGTGGTCTGAGATGCAAGCGAGCAAACTGAACTATGTCCATTGCCGCTACCATAAGTCCGATTACCTCCATACACTGAGCCACTGACGGCCAAGGAATGGAATGAAAAGCTCGGCAGATGGTTAAAATCTTTGATTTCCTGACCTCCGTCAGAAATATTTTCATGTCCACCGAATCTATCAGAGTTCCCAGGAATGGAACTCTTGTGAGAAGAATAAGAGAACTCTTTCACGTTCACCTTCCACCCATGAGATCTTAGAAAGGCCAACACTAAGTCCGTGTGAGACTTGGCAAGTTGGAAAGTAGACGCTTGAATTAAGATGTCGTCTAGATAAGGCGCCACTGCTATGCCCCTCGGCCTTAGGACCCCTAGAAGGGACCCTAGCACCTTTGTGAAGATTCTTGGCGCCGTGGCCAACCCGAAGGGAAGAGCCACAAACTGGTAATGCCTGTCCATAAAGGCAAACCTGAGGAACTGGTGATGATCTATGTGGATAGGAATGTGTAGATACGCATCCTTTAGATCCACAGTAGTCATATATTGACCCTCCTGGATCATTGGTAAAATAGTCCGAATGGTCTCCATCTTGAAGGATGGAACTCTTAGGAATTGGTTTAGGATCTTGAGATCTAGAATTGGTCTGAAGGTTCCCTCTTTTTTGGGAACCACAAACAGATTGGAGTAGAAACCTTGCCCCTGTCCTGCTTACGGAACTGGGCAGATCACTCCCATGGTAAAAAGGTCTTCTACACAGCATAAAAACGCCTCTCTTTTTGTCTGGTTTACAGACAATTGAGAAAGATGGAACCTCCTCCTTGGAGGAGAATCTTTGAAATCTAGGAGATACCCCTAGGTTACAATTTCTACGGCCCAGGAGTCCTGAACGTCTCTTGCCCAGGCCTGAGCAAAGAGAGAAAGTCTGCCCCCTACTTGATCCGGTCCCAGATCGGAGGCTACCCCTTCATGCTGTCTTTGTGGCAGCAGCAGGCTTTTTGGCCTGTTTACCCTTGTTCCAAGCCTGGTTAGGTCTCCAGGTTGGCTTGGATTGAGCAAAGTTCCCCTCTTGCTTTGCAGCAGGGGAAGAGGAACCACCCTTGAAGTTTCAAAAGGAACGAAAATTATTTCATTTGGTCCTTGTCTTATTTGACTTATCTTGAGGGAGGGCATGACCCTTCCCTCCAGTGATGTCTGAAATGATCTCTTTCAGTGCAGGCCCGAATAGGGTCTTACCTTTGAAAGGGATGGTCAAAAGCTTAGATTTTGCTAAAATGGCAAAACCTGAATTCTTTGCCGCTAACTTAGCAAGATGAAAAGCGGCGTCTGTAATAAAAGAATTAGCCAACTTAAGGGCCTTAATTCCCAAAATATCATTTAGTGGGGTCTAGATTTGAAGAGCCTCAAACCAAAAAGTATCTGCAGTGGTTAACAGAACAATGCACGCTATAGGTTGAAGAAGAAAACCCTGATTAACAAAAAATTTCTTTAGGAGACCCTCGAACTTTTTATCCATAGGATCAATGAAAGCACAACTGTCTTCAATGGGTATAGTTGTACGCTTAGCCAGAGTAGAAATAGCTCCCTCCACCTTAGGGACCGTCTGCCATGAGTCCTTTATGGTGTCAGAAATGGGGAACATTTTCATACAAACAGGAGGGGGAGCGAACGGAATACCTGGTCTATCCCACTCCTTAGTAACAATGTCCGAAATCCTCTTAGGGACCGGAAAAACATAATTTATGTAAGAACTTGCCTGATAAATTCATTTCTTTCAAATTAGCAAGAGTCCATGAGCTAGTGACGAATGGGATATACATTCCTACCAGAGGAGGGGCAAAGTTTCCCAAACCTTAAAATGCCTATAAATACACACCTCACCACACCCACAATTCAGTTTAACGAATAGCCAAAAAGTGGGGTGGTAAGAAAGGAGCGAAAGCATCAAAAATAAGGAATTGGAATAATTGTGCTTTATAAAAAAAAATCATAACCACCACAAAAAGGGTGGGCCTCATGGACTCTTGCTAATATGAAAGAAATTAATTTATCAGGAAAGTTCTTACATAAATTATGTTTTCTTTCATGTAATTAGCAAGAGTCCATGAGCTAGTGACGTATGGGATAGCAGATACCCAAGATATGGAACTTCCACGCAAGAGTCACTAGAGAGGGAGGGATAAAATAAAGACAACCAATTCCGCTGAAAAATTAATCCACAACCCAAATCAAAAGTTTCAATTTTTATAATGAAAAAAACTGAAATTATAAGCAGAAGAATCAAACTGAAACAGCTGCCTAAAGTACTATTCTACCAAAAACTGCTTCTGAAGAGAAAACATCAAAATGGTAGAATTTAGTAAAAGTATGCAAAGAAGACCAAGTCGTTGCTTTGCAAATCTGATCAACAGAAGCTTCATTCTTAAAAGCCCAGGAAGTAGAAACTGACCTAGTAGAATGAGCCGTAATCATCTGAGGCGGGGATTAACCCGACTCCAAATAAGCATGATGAATCAAAAGCTTTAACCAAGATGCCAAAGAAATGGCAGAAGCCTTCTGACCTTTCCTAAAACCAGAAAAGATAACAAATAGACTAGAAGTCTTTCTGAAATCTGAGTAGCTTCAACATAATATTTCAAAACTCTTACCACATCCAAAGAATGTAAGAATCTTTCCAAAGAATTCTTAGGATTAGGACACAAGAAAGGGACAATAATTCCTCTACTAATGTTAGAATTCACAACTAAGGAAAAAATCAAAATGAAGACAGCAAAACCCCCTTATCCTGATGAAAAATCAGAAAAAGGAGACTCACAAGAAAGAGCAGATAATTCAAAAACTGTTCTAGCTGAAGAGATGTCTAAAAGGAACAATACTTTCCATGAACGTAATTTTAATGTCAAAAGAAAGCATATGCTCAAACGGAAGAGCCTGTAAGGCCCTCAGAACCAAATTAAGACTCCAAGGAGGAGAAATTGGCTTAATGACAGGCTTGATACGAACCAAAGCCTGAACAAAACAATGAATAACAGAAAAAGCAGAGATTTGTCATTTCAAAGAACTTGCAGACAAAAACCCTTAACCAAACCATCGTGAAGAAACTATAAAATCCTAAGAATTCTAAAAGAATGCCAAGAGAATTTATGAGAAGAGCATCATGAGATGTAAATCTTCCAAATTCGATAATAAATCTTACTAGACACAGATTTACGAGCCTGCAACATAGTATTAATCACCGAGTCAGAGAAACTTATATGACTAAGTACTAAGCGTTAAATTTCCATACCATCAAATTAATAATTTGAGTTCCTGATGGAAAAAAACGAATGATAAGATATAAGGTCTGGCCTTAATGGAAGTGACCAAGAATGGCAACTGGACATCCGAACAAGAACCATATACCAAAACCTGTGTGGCCATGCTGGAGCCACCAGCAACACAAAAGATTGCTCCCTGATGATTTTGAAAATCACTCTAAAAAGAAGAACCAGAGGTGAAAAAATATAGGCAGATTGAAAACTCCAAGGAAGTGTCAATGCATACACTGCTTCCGCCTGAGGATCCCTGGACCTGAATAGGCCCCTGGGAAGTTCCTTGTTTAGATGAGATGCCATCAGATCTATTTCTGGAAGCCCTCACATCTGAACAATTTGAAAAAAACACATCTGGGTTAAGAGACCATTCTCCCGGATGTAAAGCTTGATAAACAGATATTCCGCTTCCCAATTGTCTATACCTGGGAAATGGACCGAAGAAATTAGACAAAAGCTGGATTTAGCCCAAGCAAGTATCCGAGATACTTCTTTCACAGCCTAAGGACTGAGAGTCCCACCCTGATGATTGACATATGCCACAGTTGTGACATTGTCTGTCTGAACAAGAATAAACGTCTCTTTCTTCAAAAAAAAGCCAAAACTGATGAACTCTGAGAAATGCACGGAGTTCCAAAATATTGAATGGTAATCTCGCCTCCTGAGATTTCCAAACACTTTGTGCTGACAGAGATCCCCAGACAGCCTCCCAACCTAAAAGACTCGCGTCTGTAGTGATCATGGTCCAGGTTGAATGAACCGAAGAGACCCGTAGAACTATATGATGGTGATCTAACCACCAAGTCAAAGATAGTTGAACATTGGGATTCAAAGATATAAAAAGTGATATCCTAGAATCCCTGCACCATTAATTCAACATAAAAAACTGGAAAGGTTTCCTATGAAAATGAGCAAAGGGAATCGAATCCAATGCTGCAGCCATGACACCTAAAACTTCCATGCATATAGCAACTGAAGGAAATAATAGAGACTGAAGGTTCCGACAAACGGAACCCAATAAAATTGTCACTTGTCTGTTAGAGACAAAGACATTGACACAATCTATCTGGAAACCTAAAAAAGGTGACCCTTGTCTGAGGAATCAAAGAGCTTTTGATAAAAAGATCCTCTAACCATGTCTTGAAGAAACAACAAAAGTTGAATCGTATGAGATTCCGCAGAACGAAAAGTCTGAGCCAGTACCACGAGACCGTCCAAATAAGGAAACACTGAGAACCTTGAAAAGATTCTTAGAGCTGTCGCTAGACCAGAAGGAAAAGCAACAAATTGGTAATGCTTGTCAAAAAAAAAGAAGCTCAGAAAATGAAAATAATCTGAATGAAAACAGAAAATGAAGATATGCATCTATTGTATCTATTGTAAGCAAATAATGCCTTCACTGACCAAAAGGCAGAATAGACCATATAAACACCATTCTAAAAGATGGTACACTTATGACAATTCAAAAAGATTTTCTATCTTTGGGACAATGAATAGTTTTGAATAAAACCCCCAAACCCTGTTCCTAAAATGGAACTGGTATAAATACCCCAGAAAACTCCAGGTCTGAGCAGCGCCTTGAGCCCCAACGGGTGACCAGCCGCGCTTCACAAGTACCCAATACATACAGGTCTGAAACACACTTCAGGAAAGTGTGAGCCTTACTGGAATATGTTAGAGAAAAAAAAAGACTTCTCACAGGCGGTTTTACTCTGAATCTTATTCTGTACCCAAATCTAAGAAGTTTGGACCGAATTGAACCAAACAATCTTTAAAAAGTCTTAAACTGCCCGTTACCAGCTAAGCTGGAATAAGAACCGCACCTTCATGCAAATTTGGGGAGCTGACTGATATTTAAAATGGCTTAAATTCAATGAAGAAAACTTCCAATTATAAACATGTTACTTGGGGAAGAAATAGGATTCCGTTCCTTGGTAAGAACAAAAACAAATATAAGCTTAAGATTTAGTCTTAGAGCTCAATCTTGAAGCCCAGAGTAACAGTAGAAGAATTGAATCCAATTGTGAACCAAATAATTGATTACCTTGGAAAAAAAGAAATATGGAATTTAGAAATCAAATTAGCATTCCAAGATTGAAGTCACAAAGTTCTTCTAGCTAAAATAGCTAAAGACAGATTAAACCTCATTTGCGAAAATATCAAAAAAATGACGACACAAATTAAATTATTAGCATGTTGATCAACTTAACAATGCTAAACAAATCATAATCCGAAACTTGTTGCACTAAAGTATCCAACCAGAAAGTTGAAGCAGTTGCAACATCAGCCAAATAAATTACAGGTCTAAGAAAAGTACCTGAAAATAAATAATTTTCCTTAAATAAGATACAAGTTTCCCATCTGAAGGAAAAAAATAAATACTATTTGCTATAGGAATAGTAGTATGTTAAGCAAGAGTAGAGATAGCCCCATTAACTTGGGGAATCTTTCCTCAAAACTTAAAACTAACTGGCGGCAAAGGATACAATTTAAAAACCTTAAAGAAGGAATAAAAGAAATCCCCGGCCTATTCCATTCCCTAGTATCAGGAACTGGAGAAAACCTCTGGAGAAACCACAGAAGGATAATAAGCAGAATTTAAAGGTTAGCTAGTCTTAATCAAAAGAACTAGTTACTTTAATATCCAAAATAATCAACACCTTTTCAACAAAGAACGAATGTACTCTATTTAAAAATAAAAAAGTAGATTTCTTAGTGTCAATATCTGATGAAGAATATTCTGAATGAGAAAAAACACCATCAGAGAAGGATAATTCAGTATGTTGTTGGTCATTTGAAACTTCATCAACTAAATGAGAAGTTTAAAAAAGACCTAAAAATTTTATTAGAAGGCGGGATGCCAGACAAAGCCTTTAGAATAGAATCAGAAAAATATTCTTATAAATTCCTAAATATATCTCGTACATTAGATGTAAAAAGAATAGCAATAGATAATGCATAAATACTAATGGACTCTGCATGTAAAAGTTTATCATAACTTATTACAAACCATAGCTAAAGATAAACATTCATAACATTAACCCCTTAATGACCACAGCACTTTTCCATTTTCTGTCCGTTTGGGACCAAGGCTATTTTTACATTTTTGCGGTGTTTGTGTTTAGCTGTAATTTCCCTCTTACTCATTTACTGTACCCACACATATTATATACCGTTTTTCTCGCCATTAAATTAACTTTCTAAAAATACCATTATTTTCATCATATCTTATAATTTACTATAAAAAAAATTATAAAATATGAGGAAAAAATGGAAAAAAACACACTTTTTTTAACTTTGACCCCCAAAATCTGTTACACATCTACAACCACCAAAAAAAAAACATGCTAAATAGTTTCTAAATTTTGTCCTGAGTTTAGAAATACCTAATATTTACATGTTCTTTGCTTTTTTTGAAAGCTATAGGGCCATAAATACAAGTAGCATTTTGCTATTTCCAAACTACTTTTTTTCAAAATTAGCGCTAGTTACATTGGAACACTAATATCTTTCAGGAATCCCTGAATATCTATTGACATGTATATATTTTTTTTTAGAAGACATCCCAAAGTATTAATCTAGGCCAATTTTGGTATATTTCATGCCACCATTTCACCGCCAAATGCGATCAAATACAAAATATCGTTCACTTTTTCACAAATTTTTTCACAAACTTTCGGTTTCTCACTGAAATTATTTACAAACAGATTGTGCAATTATGGCACAAATGGTTGTAAATGCTTCTCTGGGATCCCCTTTGTTCAGAAATAGCAGACATATATGGCTTTGGCATTGCTTTTTGGTAATTAGAAGGCCGCTAAATGCCGCTGCGCACCACACGTGTATTATGCCCAGCAGTGCAGGGGTTAATTAGGGAGCTTGTAGGGAGCTTGTATGGTTAATTTTAGCTTTAGTGTAGTAGACAACCCAAAGTAATGATCTAGGCCCATTTTGGTATATTTCATGCCACCATTTCACCGCCAAATGCGATCAAATAAAAAAAAAACGTTAAATTTTTCACAATTTTAGGATTCTCACTGAAATCATTTACAAACAGCTTGTGCAATTATGGCACAAATGGTTGTAAATGCTTCTCTGGGATCCCCTTTGTTCAGAAATAGCAGATATATATGACTTTGGTGTTGCTTTCTGGTAATTAGAAGGCCGCAAAATGCTGCTGCGCATCACACGTGTATTATGGCTAGCAGTGAAGGGGTTAATTAGGAAGTTTGTAGGGAGCTTGCAGGGTTAATTTTAGCTTTAGTGTAGAGATCAGCCTCCCACCTGACACATCAGACCCCCTGATCCCTCCCAAACAGCTCCCTTCCCTCCCCCACCCCACAATTGTCCCCGCCATCTTAAGTACTGGCAGAAAGTCTGCCAGTACTAAAATAAAAGCTTTTTGGGGGGTATAGGTTTTTTTTTTTTTTTTAAATAATAATTATTCTGCTGTATAGGACCCCCCTTAGCCTCCAACCTCCCTGATCCCCCCCAAAACAGCTTTGTAACCTTCCCTATCTGCCTTATTGGGGCCATCTTGGGTACTGGCAGCTGTCTGCCAGTACCCAGCTTATACAAAAAAGTGCTTTTTTTTCTTAAGTTTTTTTTTTTCTGTAGTGTAGCTTCCCCAAACCCCCCCCACCACCACCACAAACCCCAACCACCTCATTGATTGTTTTTTTTCTACAGTTTTTTTAAACTGATTGCACCTTTTTCTGTAGTGTAGCGGTTCCCACCCGCTCCCTCCCCGTGCACGCGCACGCCCCCGCCCTCCCGTGCACGCGCGCGCGTCCGTGCGCGCCCCCGGGCATCCCCGCCCACGATCCCGCCCCCCTCCACATCTCCAGGGCCATCGATGGCCGCCACCCGCCTCCCGGTAATGCTCCCACCCACCAACGAAGGAAGCCACCGATCTCCGGTGCAGAGAGGGCCACAGAGTGGCTCTCTCTGCACCGGATGGCTTCAAAAGGTTATTGCAGGATGCCTCCATATCGAGGCATCACTGCAATAACCGGAAAGCAGCTGGAAGCAAACAGGATCGCTTCCAGCTGCTTTCCACACCGAGGACGTGCAGGGTACGTCCTCAGGCATTAACTGCCTTTTTTTTGAGGACGTACCCTGCACGTCCTCGGTCGTTAAGGGGTTAAAATAAATGAACTTAGCTTTGGTAGGACTGATATCAGTCAACAGGAATCCCTCAGTATTTTCTGATACAGGAACAGTTTTTGGAATATCTTGCAATATGTAATAGAAAAAACATATAAAGCAAAATTATCAAATTCCTTAAATGACAGTTTCAGGAATGGGAAAAAATGAAAATGAAACAAGCTTCTAGAAAACCAGAAGCAACTGAAAAGTGAGACTGAAATAATGTGAAAAAAACTGGCGCCAAGTATGACGCCCACATTTTTGGCGCAAAAAAAACGTCCGCAATACACATACGTCAAAAATGACGCAATTATGTGAAAACTTCCGGCGCCAACTATGACGCCGGAAATGACGAAATTTTTGCGCCAAAAAAGTATTGCGCCAAGAATGACGCAATAAATAACAATTTATGCTTACCTGATAAATTCCTTTCTTCTGTAGTGTGATCAGTCCACGGGTCATCATTACTTCTGGGATATTACTCCTCCCCAACAGGAAGTGCAAGAGGATTCACCCAGCAGAGCTGCATATAGCTCCTCCCCTCTACGTCACTCCCAGTCATTCGACCAAGGACCAACGAGAAAGGAAAAGCCAAGGGTGAAGTGGTGACTGGAGTATAAATTTAAAAATATTTACCTGCCTTAAAAACAGGGCGGGCCGTGGACTGATCACACTACAGAAGAAAGGAATTTATCAGGTAAGCATAAATTATGTTTTCTTCTGTTAAGTGTGATCAGTCCACGGGTCATCATTACTTCTGGGATACCAATACCAAAGCAAAAGTACACGGATGACGGGAGGGATAGGCAGGCTCTTTATACAGAAGGAACCACTGCCTGAAGAACCTTTCTCCCAAAAATAGCCTCCGATGAAGCAAAAGTGTCAAATTTGTAAAATTTGGAAAAAGTATGAAGCGAAGACCAAGTTGCAGCCTTGCAAATCTGTTCAACAGAGGCCTCATTCTTGAAGGCCCAAGTGGAAGCCACAGCTCTAGTAGAATGAGCTGTAATTCTTTCAGGAGGCTGCTGTCCAGCAGTCTCATAAGCTAAACGAATTATGCTACGAAGCCAAAAAGAAAGAGAGGTAGCGGAAGCTTTTTGACCTCTCCTCTGCCCAGAGTAAATGACAAACAGAGAAGACGTTTGTCGAAATTCCTTAGTTGCCTGTAAGTAAAATTTTAGAGCACGGACTACATCCAGGTTGTGCAGTAGACGTTCCTTCTTTGAAGAAGGATTTGGGCATAAAGAAGGAACAACAATCTCTTGATTGATATTCCTGTTAGTAACTACCTTAGGTAAGAACCCAGGTTTAGTACGCAGGACTACCTTATCCGAATGAAAAATCAAATAAGGAGAATCACAATGTAAGGCTGATAATTCAGACTCTTCGAGCCGAGGAAATAGCCATTAAAAATAGAACTTTCCAAGATAACAACTTTATATCAATGGAATGAAGGGGTTCAAACGGAACGCCCTGTAAAACATTAAGAACAAGGTTTAAACTCCATGGTGGAGCAACAGTTTTAAACACAGGCTTAATCCTGGCCAAAGCCTGACAAAAAGCCTGGACGTCAGGAACTTCTGACAGACGTTTGTGTAACAGAATGGACAGAGCTGAGATCTGTCCCTTTAATGAACTAGCAGATAAACCCTTTTCTAAACCTTCTTGTAGAAAAGACAATATCCTAGGAATCCTAACCTTACTCCAAGAGTAACCTTTGGATTCACACCAAAATAGGTATTTACGCCATATCTTATGGTAAATCTTTCTGGTAACAGGTTTCCTAGCCTGTATTAAGGTATCAATAACTGACTCAGAAAACCCACGTCTTGATAAAATCAAGCGTTCAATTTCCAAGCAGTCAGCTTCAGAGAAGTTAGATTTTGATGTTTGAAGGGACCCTGTATCAGAAGGTCCTGTTTCAGAGGTAGAGACCAAGGTGGACAGGATGACATGTCCACCAGGTCTGCATACCAAGTCCTGCGTGGCCACGCAGGTGCTATTAGAATCACTGCTGCTCTCTCTTGTTTGATTCTGGCAATCAATCGAGGAAGCAACGGGAAGGGTGGAAACACGTAAGCCATCCTGAAGTCCCAAGGTGCTGTCAGAGCATCTATCAGGACTGCTCCTGGATCCCTGGATCTGGACCCGTAACGAGGAAGCTTGGCGTTCTGTCGAGACGCCATGAGATCTATCTCTGGTTTGCCCCAACGTCGAAGTATTTGGGCAAAGACCTCCGGATGAAGTTCCCACTCCCCCGGATGAAAAAAGTCTGACGACTTAGGAAATCCGCCTCCCAGTTCTCCACTCCCGGGATGTGGATTGCTGACAGGTGGCAAGAGTGAGACTCTGCCCAGCGAATTATCTTTGATACTTCCATCATAGCTAGGGAGCTTCTTGTCCCTCCCTGATGGTTGATGTAAGCTACAGTCGTGATGTTGTCCGACTGAAACCTGATGAACCCCCGAGTTGTCAACTGGGGCCAAGCCAGGAGGGCATTGAGAACTGCTCTCAATTCCAGAATGTTTATTGGCAGGAGACTCTCCTCCTGACTCCATTGTCCCTGAGCCTTCAGAGAATTTCAGACGGCACCCCAACCTAGAAGGCTGGCGTCTGTTGTTACAATTGTCCAGTCTGGTCTGCTGAATGGCATCCCCCTGGACAGATGTGGCCGAGAAAGCCACCATAGAAGAGAATTTCTGGTCTCTTGATCCAGATTCAGAGAAGGGGATAAGTCTGAGTAATCCCCATTCCACTGACTTAGCATGCACAGTTGCAGTGGTCTGAGGTGTAAGCGTGCAAAGGGTACCATGTCCATTGCCACTACCATTAAGCCGATTACCTCCATGCATTGAGCCACTGACGGGTGTTGAATGGAATGAAGGGTGCGGCAAGCACTTTGAAGTCTTGTTAGCCTGTCCTCTGTCAGGTAAATCTTCATTTCTACAGAATCTATAAGAGTCCCCAGGAAGGGAACTCTTGTGAGTGGAACGAGTGAACTCTTCTTTTCGTTCACCTTCCATCCATGTGACCTTAGAAATGCCAGCACTAACTCTGTATGAGACTTGGCAGTTTGAAAGCTTGAAGCTTGTATCAGAATGTCGTCTAGGTATGGAGCTACCGAGATTCCCCGCGGTCTTAGTACCGCCAGAAGAGCACCCAGAACCTTTGTGAAGATTCTTGGAGCTGTAGCCAATCCGAATGGAAGAGCCACAAACTGGTAATGCCTGTCTAGGAAGGCAAACCTTAGGTACCGATAATGATCTTTGTGAATCGGTATGTGAAGGTAAGCATCTTTTAAATCTACAGTGGTCATGTACTGACCCTCTTGGATCATAGGTAAAATTGTCCGAATAGTCTCCATCTTGAACGATGGAACTCTTAGGAATTTGTTTAGGATCTTTAAGTCCAGGATTGGTCTGAAAGTTCCCTCTTTTTTGGGAACCACAAACAGATTTGAGTAAAACCCCTGACCCTGTTCCGATCGTGGAACTGGATGGATTACTCCCATTAACAAGAGCTCTTGTACGCAGCGTAGAAACGCCTCTTTCTTTGTCTGGATTGTTGACAATCTTGACAGATGAAATCTCTCTTGGAGGAGAGTATTTGAAGTCCAGAAGGTATCCCTGAGATATTATCTCTAGCGCCCAGGGATCCTGAACATCTCTTGCCCAAGCCTGGGCGAAGAGAGAAAGTCTGCCCCCCACTAGATCCGATCCCGGATCGGGGGCCCTCAATTCATGCTGTTTTAGGGGTAGCAGCAGGTTTCCTAGTCTGCTTGCCCTTGTTCCAGGACTGGTTAGGTTTCCAGCCTTGTCTGTAGCGAGCAACAGCTCCTTCCTGTTTTGGTGCAGAGGAAGTTGATGCTGCTCCTGCTTTGAAATTACGAAAGGAACGAAAATTAGACTGTCTAGTCTTGGCTTTGGCTTTGTCCTGAGGCAGGGCATGGCCTTTACCTCCTGTAATGTCAGCGATAATCTTTCAACCCGGGCCCGAATAAGGTCTGCCCTTTGAAGGGTATATTAAGCAATTTAGACTTAGAAGTAACAACAGCTGACCAGGATTTTAGCCACAGCGCCCTGCGTGCCTGAATGGCGAATCCTGAATTCTTCGCCGTAAGTTTAGTAAGATGTACTACGGCCTCCGAAATGAATGAATTAGCTAGTTTAAGGACTCTAAGCCTGTCCGTAATGTCGTCCAGAGTAGCTGAACCAATGTTCTCTTCCAGAGACTCAATCCAGAATGCCGCTGCAGCCGTGATCGGCGCAATGCATGCAAGGGGTTGCAATATAAAACCTTGTTGAACAAACATTTTCTTAAGGTAACCCTCTAACTTTTTATCCATTGGATCTGAAAAAGCACAGCTATCCTCCACCGGGATAGTGGTACGCTTAGCTAAGGTAGAAACTGCTCCCTCCACCTTAGGGACAGTTTGCCATAAGTCCCTTGTGGTGGCGTCTATTGGAAACATTTTTCTAAATATCGGAGGGGGTGAGAACGGCACACCGGGTCTATCCCACTCCTTAGTAACAATTTCAGTAAGTCTCTTAGGTATAGGAAAAACCTCAGTACTCGTCGGTACCGCAAAATATTTATCCAACCTACACATTTTCTCTGGTATTGCAACTGTGTTACAATCATTCAGAGCCGCTAACACCTCCCCTAGTAATACGCGGAGGTTTTCCAGTTTAAATTTAAAATTTGAAATATCTGAATCCAGTCTGTTTGGATCAGAACCGTCACCCACAGAATGAAGTTCTCCGTCCTCATGTTCTGCCACCTGTGACGCAGTGTCTGACATGGCCCTAATATTATCAGCGCACTCTGTTCTCACCCCAGAGTGATCACGCTTACCTCTTAGTTCTGGTAATTTAGCCAAAACCTCAGTCATAACAGTAGCCATATCCTGTAATGTGATTTGTAATGGCCGCCCAAATGAACTCGGCGCTACAATATCACGCACCTCCCTCTGAGCGGGAGATGTAGGTACTGACACGTGAGGCGAGTTAGTCGGCATAACTCTCCCCTCGTTGTTTGGTGAAATTTGTTCAATTTGTACAGATTGATTTTTATTTAAAGTAGCATCAATACAGTTAGTACATAAATTTCTATTGGGCTCCACTTTGGCATTGCAACAAATGACACAGGTATCATCCTCTGAATCAGACATGTTTAACACACTAGCAAATAAACTTGCAACTTGGAAATACAATTCAATTAGAATAATATTAAAATGTACTGTGCCTTTAAGAAGCACAGAAGATCTATGACAGTTGAAAATTAATAAATTGAAACAGTTAAAGCCTCAATCCTTGTAAACAACACAACTTTAGCAAAGGTTTAATCCCATTAGCAAAGATAACAAATTCTGAAAGCAGAATAAACGTTTTTTATCTCAGTCAAACTATAATTCTCACAGCTCTGCTGAGAGAAATTACCTCCCTCAAAATAAGTTTTGAAGACCCCTGAGCTCTGTAGAGATGAACCGGATCATGCAGGGAATACAATGAGTTGCTGACTAAAATATTTGATGCGTAGTAAAAGCGCCAAAAAATGGCCCCTCCCCCTCACACACAGCAGTGAGGGAGAACAGAAACTGTCAGAAAACAGATTAAGCAACTGCCAAGTGGAAAAATAGTGCCCAAACATTTATTCACTCAGTACCTCAGTAAATGAAAACGATTTTACATTCCAGCAAAAACGTTAAACATAATCTCTAGTTATTAAACAGCTTTATGTATTTCTTACAGTGTAATTCTAGTGAAGTACCATTCCCCAGAATACTGAAGTGTAAAGTATACATACATGACATTATATCGGTATGGCAGGATTTTCTCATCAATTCCATTGTCAGAAAATAAAAACTGCTACATACCTCTATGCAGATTCATCTGCCCGCTGTCCCCTGATCTGAAGTTTACCTCTCCTCAGATGGCCGAGAAACAGCAATATGATCTTAACTACTCCGGCTAAAATCATAACAAAAACTCTGGTAGATTCTTCTTCAAACTCTGCCAGAGAGATAATAACACACTCCGGTGCTATTTTAAAATAACAAACTTTTGATTGAAGATATAAAACTAAGTATAATCACCATAGTCCTCTCACACATCCTATCTAGTCGTTGGGTGCAAGAGAATGACTGGGAGTGACGTAGAGGGGAGGAGCTATATGCAGCTCTGCTGGGAGAATCCTCTTGCACTTCCTGTTGGGGAGGAGTAATATCCCAGAAGTAATGATGACCCGTGGACTGATCACACTTAACAGAAGAAAGAAGCATTTTCTGCACCCGCAAGCCTAACAGCCCGCAATTTTGAAAAAAAGTCAATTGAACATTTTAAGGTAAGAAAAAATAAAATTTATATGCATTTTCCCAAAAAAATGAAACTGACAGTCTGAATGAAGGAATACGGATTATCCTGAATCATGGCAAATATAAGTTTTAAACACATATATTTAGAACTTTACATATAAAGTGCCCAACCATAGCTTTGAGTGTCATAAATAGAAATAAGATTTACTTACCCTAAGACACTCATCTACATATAGTAGATAGCCAAACCAGTACTGAAACGAGAATCAGTAGAGGTAATGGTATATAAGAGTATATCGTCGATCTGAAAAGGGAGGTAGGAGAAGAAATCTCTATGACCGATAACAGAGAACCTTTGAAATAGATCCCCTAGAGGAAGACCATGGTATTCAAATAGGCAATACTCTCTTCACATCCCTCTGACATTCACTGCACTCTGAGAGGAAAACCGGGCTTCAGCCTGCTGCGAAGCGCATATCAACGTAGAAATCTAGCACAAACTTACTTCACCACCTCCATGGGAGGCAAAGTTTGTAAAACTGAATTGTGGGTGTGGTGAGGGATGTATTTATATTCATTTTAAGGTTTGGGAAACTTTGCCCCTCCTGATAGGAATGTATATCCCATACGTCACTAGCTCATGGACTCTTGCTAATTACATGAAAGAAAACATCAGTGTAAACAGGAACCTCTAAATATTTGTCCATTTTACACAATTTCTCTGGAACGACAGGGTCACAATCATCCAGAGTAGCTAAAACCTCCCTGAGCAATAAGCGGAGGTGCTCTAGCTTAAATTTAAATGCCGTCATATCTGAATCTGTCTGAGGGAACATCTTTCCTGAATCAGAAATCTCTCCCTCAGACAGCAAATCCCTCATCCCTACCTCAGAACATTGTGAGGGAATAACGGATACGGCTACTAAAGCGTCAGAAGGCTCAGCATTTGTTCTTAACCCAGAGCTACTGCGCTTCCCTTGCAACCCTGGCAGTTTAGATAAAACCTCTGTGAGGGTAGTATTCATAACTGAAGCCATATCTTGCAAGGTGAAAGAATTAGACGCACTAGAAGTACTTGGCGTCGCTTGTGCGGGCGTTACTGGTTGTGACACTTGGGGAGAACTAGATGGCGAAACCCGATTTACTTCTGTCTGAGAATCATTTAATTTTTCTTATAAATCAAAATATGCTGTTTGCAATTTATAGACATATCAGTACAATTGGGACACATTCTTAGAGGGGGTTCCACAATGGCTTCTAAACAAATTGAACAATTAGTTTCCTCAGTGTCAGACATGTTTAACAGGCTAGTAATGAAGCAAGCAAGCTTGGAAAACAGAATTTATGCTTACCTGATAAATTACTTTCTCCAACGGTGTGTCCGGTCCACGGAGTCATCCTTACTTGTGGGATATTCTCTTCCCCAACAGGAAATGGCAAAGAGTCCCAGCAAAGCTGGTCACATGATCCCTCCTAGGCTCCGCCCACCCCAGTCATTCGACCGACGGACAGGAGGAAATATATATAGGAGAAACCATATGATACCGTGGTGACTGTAGTTAGAGAAAATAATTCATCAGACCCGATTAAAAAACCAGGGCGGGCCGTGGACCGGACACACCGTTGGAGAAAGTAATTTATCAGGTAAGCATAAATTCTGTTTTCTCCAACATTGGTGTGTCCGGTCCACGGCGTCATCCTTACTTGTGGGAACCAATACCAAAGCTTTAGGACACGGATGAAGGGAGGGAGCAAATCAGGTCACCTAAATGGAAGGCACCACGGCTTGCAAAACCTTTCTCCCAAAAATAGCCTCCGAAGAAGCAAAAGTATCAAATTTGTAAAATTTGGCAAAAGTGTGCAGTGAAGACCAAGTCGCTGCCTTACATATATGGTCAACAGAAGCCTCGTTCTTGAAGGCCCATGTGGAAGCCACAGCCCTAGTGGAATGAGCTGTGATTCTTTCGGGAGGCTGCCGTCCGGCAGTCTCGTAAGCCAATCTGATGATGCTTTTAATCCAAAAAGAGAGAGAGGTAGAAGTTGCTTTTTGACCTCTCCTTTTACCAGAATAAACAACAAACAAGGAAGATGTTTGTCTAAAATCCTTTGTAGCATCTAAATAGAATTTTAGAGCACGAACTACATCCAAATTGTGCAACAAACGTTCCTTCTTTGAAACTGGATTCGGACACAAAGAAGGTACAACTATCTCCTGGTTAATATTTTTGTTGGAAACAACTTTCGGAAGAAAACCAGGCTTAGTACGCAAAACCACCTTATCTGCATGGAACACCAGATAGGGCGGAGAACACTGCAGAGCAGATAACTCTGAAACTCTTCTAGCAGAAGAAATTGCAACCAAAAACAAAACTTTCCAAGATAGTAACTTAATATCTACGGAATGTAAGGGTTCAAACGGAACCCCTTGAAGAACTGAAAGAACTAGATTTAGACTCCAGGGAGGAGTCAAAGGTCTGTAAACAGGCTTGATCCTAACCAGAGCCTGAACAAATGCTTGAACATCTGGCACGGCTGCCAGTCTTTTGTGAAGTAAAACAGATAAAGCAGAGATCTGTCCCTTCAGAGAACTTGCAGATAATCCTTTCTCCAAACCTTCTTGTAGAAAGGATAGAATCTTAGGAATTCTTATCTTGTTCCATGGGAATCCTTTGGATTCACACCAACAGATATATTTTTTCCATATTTTATGGTAAATTTTTCTAGTTACAGGCTTTCTAGCCTGAATCAGAGTATCTATTACAGAATCTGAAAACCCACGCTTTGATAAAATCAAGCGTTCAATCTCCAAGCCGTCAGTTGGAGGGAAACCAGATTCGGATGTTCGAATGGACCCTGAACAAGAAGGTCCTGTCTCAAAGGTAGCTTCCATGGTGGAGCCGATGACATATTCACCAGGTCTGCATACCAAGTCCTGCGTGGCCACGCAGGAGCTATCAAGATCACCGAGGCCCTCTCCTGATTGATCCTGGCTACCAGCCTGGGGATGAGAGGAAACGGTGGGAATACATAAGCTAGGTTGAAGGTCCAAGGTGCTACTAGTGCATCTACTTGAGTCGCCTTGGGATCCCTGGATCTGGACCCGTAGCAAGGAACCTTGAAGTTCTGACGAGACGCCATCAGATCCATGTCTGGAATGCCCCATAATTGAGTTATTTGGGCAAAGATTTCCGGATGGAGTTCCCACTCCCCCGGATGGAATGTCTGACGACTCAGAAAATCCGCTTCCCAATTTTCCACTCCTGGGATGTGGATCGCAGACAAGTGGCAGGAGTGATCCTCCGCCCATTGAATTATCTTGGTCACTTCTTTCATCGCCAGGGAACTCCTTGTTCCCCCCTGATGATTGATATAAGCAACGGTCGTCATGTTGTCTGACTGAAACCTTATGAATTTGGCCTTTGCTAGTTGAGGCCAAGCTCTGAGAGCATTGAATATCGCTCTCAGTTCCAGAATGTTTATCGGGAGAAGAGACTCTTCCCGAGACCATAGACCCTGAGCTTTCAGGGATTCCCAGACCGCGCCCCAGCCCACTAGGCTGGCGTCGGTCGTGACAATGACCCACTCTGGTCTGCGGAAGCTCATTCCCTGTGACAGATTGTCCAGGGTCAGCCACCAACGGAGTGAATCTCTGGTCTTTTGATCTACTTGAATCGTCGGAGACAAGTCTGTATAATCCCCATTCCACTGTCTGAGCATGCACAGTTGTAATGGTCTTAGATGAATTCGTGCAAAAGGAACTATGTCCATTGTTGCAACCATCAATCCTATTACTTCCATGCACTGCGCTATGGAAGGACGAGGAACAGAATGAAGTACTTGACAAGAGCTTAGAAGTTTTGATTTTCTGACCTCTGTCAGAAAAATCCTCATTTCTAAGGAATCTATTATTGTTCCCAAGAAGGGAACTCTTGTTGACGGGGACAGAGAACTTTTTTCATTGTTCACCTTCCATCCGTGAGATCTGAGAAAGGCTAGGACGATGTCCGTATGAGCCTTTGCTTTTGACAGGGACGACGCTTGAATCAGGATGTCGTCCAAGTAAGGTACTACTGCAATGCCCCTTGGTTTTAGCCTTAAAAGACCTATCCTGTGGGAGGGCGTGGCCCTTTCCCCCAGTGATGTCTGAAATAATCTCTTTCAAATCAGGTCCAAATAATGTTTTACCTTTGAAAGGAATGTTAAGCAATTTTGTCTTGGAAGACACATCCGCTGACCAAGACTTTAGCCAAAGCGCTCTGCGCGCCACGATAGCAAACCCTGAATTTTTCGCCGCTAATCTAGCTAATTGCAAAGCGGCATCTAAAACAAAAGAGTTAGCCAATTTAAGTGCTTGAACTCTGTCCATAACCTCCTCATACGAAGATTCTTTACTGAGCGACTTTTCTAGCTCCTCGAACCAGAAACACGCTGCCGTAGTGACAGGAACAATGCATGAAATTGGTTGTAGAAGGTAACCTTGCTGTACAAAAATCTTTTTAAGCAAACCCTCTAATTTCTTATCCATAGGATCTTTGAAAGCACAACTATCTTCGATAGGAATAGTAGTGCGTTTGTTTAGAGTAGAAACCGCCCCCTCGACCTTGGGGACTGTCTGCCATAAGTCCTTTCTGGGGTCGACTATAGGAAATAATTTCTTAAAGATAGGGGGGGGGACAAAAGGTATGCCGGGCCTTTCCCACTCTTTATTTACTATGTCCGCCACCCGCTTGGGTATAGGAAAAGCGTCGGGGGGCACCGGAACCTCTAGGAACTTGTCCATCTTACATAATTTCTCTGGAATGACCAAATTGTCACAATCATCCAGAGTAGATAACACCTCCTTAAGCAGTGCGCGGAGATGTTCTAATTTAAATTTAAATGTCACAACATCAGGTTCAGCTTGATGAGAAATTTTTCCTGAATCTGAGATTTCTCCATCAGACAAAACCTCCCTCATGGCCCCTTGAGATTGGTGTGAGGGTATGTCAGAACAGTTATCATCAGCGTCCTCTTGCTCTTCAGTGTTTAAAACAGAGCAATCGCGCTTTCTCTGATAAGTAGGCATTTTGGATAAAAGATTTGCTATGGAGTTATCCATTACAGCCGTTAATTGTTACATGGTAATAAGTATTGGCGCACTAGATGTACTAGGGGCCTCCTGTGTGGGCATAACTGGTGTAGACACAGTAGGGGATGATGTAGTATCATGTTTACTCCCCTCATTTGAGGAATCATCTTGGGCAATATCATTATCTGTGGCATTACTGTCCTTACTTTGTTTGGACACTATGGCACAATTATCACATAAATTTAAATGGGGAGACACATTGGCTTTCATACATATAGAACATAGCTTATCTGATGGTACAGACATGTTAAACAGGCTTAAACTTGTCAACAAAGCACAAAAAACGTTTTAAAATAAAACAGTTACTGTCACTTTAAATTTCAAACTGAAAACACTTTATTACTGAATATGTGAAAAAGTATGAAGGAATTGTTCAAAATTCACCAAAATTTCACCACAGTGTCTTAAAGCATTAAAAGTATTGCACACCAAAATCAGAGCTTTAACCCTTAAATTAACGGAACCTGAGCAGTTTTCAAATTTAACCCCTATACAGTCCCAGCTATATGCTTTGCTGAGACCCAACCAAGCCCAGAGGGGAATACGATACCAAATGACGCCTTCTAGAAGCTTTTTTAGTGATTCTTAAATCCTCACACATGCATCTGCATGCCTTGCTCTCCAAAAACAACTGTGCAGTAATGGCGCGAAAATGAGGCTGAGTCTATAACTAGAAAGGCCCCCAGACTAAAAAAGGTGTCCAACACAGTGCCTGCCGTTTTTTAAACGTTCCCCAAGATTATAATGCCAATTATAAGCTACAATCTGCATAATATGCCCCAATAAAGCAATCGTTTTAGCCCATAAAAATGTCTACCAGTTTTTAAGCCCTTTATTCTTTTATATTTGACTAAGAAAATGGCTTACCGGTCCCCATGAGGGGAAATGACAGCCTTCCAGCATTACATGGTCTTGTTAGAAATATGGCTAGTCATACCTTAAGCAGAAAGGTCTGCTAACTGTTTCCCCCAACTGAAGTTACTTCATCTCAACAGTCCTGTGTGGAAACGGCAATCGATTTTAGTTACTGTCTGCTAAAATCATCTTCCTCTCACAAACAGAAATCTTCATCTTTTTCTGTTTCAGAGTAAATAGTACATACCAGCACTATTTTAAAATAACAAACACTTGATAGAAGAATAAAAACTACATTTAAACACCAAAAAAACTCAACCATCTCCGTGGAGATGTTGCCTGTGCAACGGCAAAGAGAATGACTGGGGTGGGCGGAGCCTAGGAGGGATCATGTGACCAGCTTTGCTGGGACTCTTTGCCATTTCCTGTTGGGGAAGAGAATATCCCACAAGTAAGGATGACGCCGTGGACCGGACACACCAATGTTGGAGAAAACACTTTATTTAATGAAAAAAACAAAATTTATGCTTACCTGATACATTTATTTCTCTTGTGGTGTATCCAGTCCACGGATTCATCCATTACTTGTGGGATATTCTCCTTCCCAACAGGAAGCTGCAAGAGGATCACCCACAGCAGAGCTGTCTATATAGCTCCTCCCCTAACTGCCACCTCCCAGTCATTCGGCCGAAGACAAGCAAGAGAAAGGAGAAACTATAGGGTGCAGTGGTGACTGTAGTTTAAAAATTAAGGGACAAGGCAGGCGCTTAAACGGAAGGCACCACTGCCTGTAAGACCTTTCTCCCAAAAATAGCCTCCGAAGAAGCAAAAGTATCAAATTTGTAGAATTTAGAAAAAGTATGAAGCGAAGACAAAGTCACCGCCTTACAAATCTGTTCAACAGAAGCCTCATTTTTAAAAGCCCATGTGGAAGCCACCGCTCTAGTGGAATGAGCTGTAATTCTTACAGGAGGCTGCTGGCCAGCAGTCTCATAAGCTAAGCGGATTATACTTCTTAACCAAAAAGAAAGAGAAGTTGCTGAAGCCTTTTGGCCTTTCCTCTGTCCAGAGTAGACCACAAACAATGCAGATGTTTGACGAAAATCTTTAGTAGCTTGTAAATAAAACTTTAAAGCACGAACCACGTCAAGATTGTGTAATAGACGTTCCTTCTTTGAAGAAGGATTAGGACACAGTGACAGAACAGCAATCTCTTGATTGATATTCTTATTGGATACCACTTTAGGAAGAAACCCAGGTTTGGTACGCAAAACTACCTTATCTGCATGGAAGATCAGATAAGGGGAATCACACTGCAAGGCAGATAACTCTGAAACGCTTCGAGCCGAAGAGATAGCTACCAAAAACAGAACTTTCCAAGATAAAAGCTTGATATCTATGGAATGCAGAGGTTCAAACGGAACCCCTTGAAGAACTTTAAGAACTAAATTTAAACTCCATGGCGGAGCAACGGGTTTAAACACAGGCTTGATTCTAACTAAAGCCTGACAAAACGCCTGAACGTCTGGAACATCCGCCAGACGCTTGTGCAAAAGAATAGACAGAGCAGAAATCTGGCCCTTTAAGGAACTAGCTGACAATCCCTTCTCCAATCCTTCTTGGAGAAAAGATAATATCCTGGGAATCCTGACTTTACTCCACGAGTAACCCTTGGATTCACACCAATGAAGATATTTACACCATATCTTATGATAGATTTTCCTGGTGACAGGCTTTCGAGCCTGAATTAAGGTATCAATGACCAACTCGGAAAAACCACGTTTTGACAAAATCAAGCGTTCAATCTCCAAGCAGTCAGACGCAGAGAAATTAGATTTGGATGTTTGAAGGGACCTTGAAGTAGAAGGTCCTGCTTCAGCGGCAGAGTCCAAGGTGGAAAGGATGACATGTCCACCAGATCTGCGTACCAAGTCCTGCGTGGCCACGCAGGAGCTATCAAAATCACCGAAGCTCTCTCCTGCTTGATCTTGGCAATCAGAGGAGGGAGCAGAGGAAACAGTGGAAACACATAAGCCAGGTTGAAAGACCAAGGCGCTGCTAGAGCATCTATCAGCGCTGCCTTGGGATCCCTGGACCTGAACCCGTAACAAGGAAGCTTGGCATTCTGACGAGACGCCATGAGATCCAGTTCTGGTTTGCCCCAAAGTTGAATCAACTGTGCAAACGCCTCCGGATGGAGTTCCCACTCCCCCTGATGAAAAGTCTGTCGACTTAGAAAATCCGCCTCCTAGTTCTCTACTCCTGGGATATGGATAGCTGATAGATGGCAAGAGTGAACCTCTGCCCATAGAATTATTTTTGAAACCAACATTGCTAGGGAACGCCTTGTTCCCCCTTGATGGTTGATGTAAGCTACAGTCGTGATGTTGTCCGACTGAAATCTGATGAACCTGACCGCAGCTAGCTGAGGCCAAGCCTGAAGAGCATTGAATATCGCTCTTAGTTCCAGAATGTTTATCGGAAGGAGTGTCTCCTCCTGAGTCCACAAGCCCTGAGCCTTCAGGGAGTTTCAGACTGCACCCCAGAAGGCTGGCATCTGTCGTTACTATTGTCCAATCTGGCCTGCGGAAGGTCATACCCTTGGACAGATGGACCCGAGATAACCACCAGAGACGAGAATCCCTGGTCTCTTGATCCAGATTTAGTAGAGGGGACAAATCTGTGTAATCCCCATTCCACTGACTGAGCATGCAGAGTTACAGCGGTCTGAGATGTAGGCGGGCAAACGGCACTATGTCCATTGCCGCTACCATTAAGCCGATTACTTCCATACACTGAGCCACTGAAGGGCGAGAATTAGAATAAAGAACACGGCAGGAATTTAGAAGTTTTGACAACCTGGCCTCTGTCAGGTAAATCTTCATTTCTACAGAATCTATCAGAGTTTCTAGGAAGGAAACTCTTGTGAGAGGGGATAGAGAACTTTTTTCTTCGTTCACTTTCCACCCATGCAACCTCAGAAATGCCAGAACAATGTCCGTGTGAGACCTGGCAACTTGAAAAGTCGACGCCTGTATCAGAATGTCGTCTGAGTAAGGGGCTACTGCTATAGCCCGCAGCCTTAGGACCGCTAGAAGGGACCCTAAAACCTTTGTAAAGATTCTTGGTGCCGTGGCCAACCCGAAGGGAAGAGCCACAAACTGGTAGTGCCTGTATTGACCCTCCTGGATCATAGGAAGGATGGTTCGAATAGTCTCCATCTTGAAGGATGGGACTCTGAGAAATTTGTTTAAGATCTTGAGAGCTAAGATTGGTCTGAATGTTCCCTCTTTCTTGGGAACAACAGACAGATTTGAATAAAAGCCCTGTCCCTGTTCCTCCTGCGGAACTGGGTGGATCACTCCCATAACTAGGTCTTGAAAACAATGTAAGAATGCTTCTCTCTTTATATGGTTTGCAGATAATTGTGAGAGATGAAATCTCCCTTTTGGGGGAGAGGTTTTGAATTCCAGAAGATAACCCTTGGACACAATTTCCAATGCCCAGGGATCCTGGACATCTCTTGCCCAAGCCTGGGCGAAGAGAGTCTGCCCCCTACTAGATCCGTTTCCGGATCGGGGGCTGCTCCTTCATGCTGTCTTAGAGGCAGCAGCAGGCTTCTTGGCCTGTTTCCCCTTGTTCCAAGCCTGGTTAGGTCTCCAGACCGGCTTAGACTGGGCAAAAGTTCCCTCTTGTTTTGTGTTAGAGGACGTTGAAGCTGCGCCACTCGAAGATTCGAAAGGGCCGAAAACTAGACTGTTTGGTCCTTAATTTGTTGGACCTGTCTTGAGGAAGGGCATGACCTTTTCCTCCAGTGATGTCAGAAATGATCTCCTTCAGTCCAGGCCCGAATAGGATCTGTCCTTTGAAGGGAATGTTGAGAAGTTTAGACTTAAGTCACGTCAGCTGACCAGGATTTAAGCCATAGCGCCCTACGCGCCTGAATAGCCAAACTTGAATTTTTAGCCGTTAGCTTGGTTAAATGAACAACGGCATCAGAAACAAATGAATTGGCTAGCTTAAAGGGACATTCCAGCCACATTTTTTCTTTTATGATTTCGAAAGAGAATGCAATTTTAAACATATTTCTAATTTACTTATATTATCCAATTTGTTTTATTCTCTTGATATTCTTTGATGAAAAGCATATCTAGATATGCTCACTAGCTGCTGATTGGTTGCTGCACATAGAAGCATCATGTGATTGGCTCACCATGTGCATTGCTTTTTCTTCAAATAAGGATATTTAAAAAATTAAGCAAAATAAATTATGGAAGTAAATTGTAATGTTGTTTAAATTTCTATTCTCTATCTGAATCATGAAAGAAAGATTTTGGGTTTAGTGGCCCTTTAAGGGCCCTAAGCTTGTCAATAATATCTTCCAACGGGGTTTCAACCTGTAGAGCCTCCTCTAGGGACTCAAACCAGAAAGCCGCGGCAGCATTGACTGGGGCAATGCATGCAAGAGGCTGGAGAATAAAACCTTGTTGAATAAAAATTTTCTTAAGGTAACCCTCTAATTTTTTATCCATTGGATCTAGAAAAGCACAACTGTCCTTGACAGGGATAGTGGTACGCTTAGCTAGAGTAGAAACTGCTCCCTCCACCTTAGGGACCATCTGCCATAAGTCCTGTGTAGCGGCGTCTATAGGAAACATCTTTTTAAAAACAGGAGGGGGAGAGAATGGTACACCTGGTCTATCCCATTACTTAGTAATAATTTCAGAAAACCTTTTAGGGATTGGAAAAACATCAGTGTAAGTAGGTACTGCATAGTATTTATCCAATCTACATAATTTCTCTGGGACTACAATAGTTTCACAGTCGTCCAGAGTTGCTAAAACCTCCCTGAGCAATACGCGGAGGTGTTCAAGCTTAAATTTAAATGTAGACATATCAGAATCAGATTGAAGTATCTTCCCTGAATCAGAAAAATCACCCACAGATTGAAGCTCCCCTGCTTCAGTTTCCTTATATTGTAAGGGTGTATTTATTCTAGTCCCAGAGCTCTCTCGCTTTCCTTGCAATCCTGGCAGTTTAGATAATACCTCTGTAAGGGTATGATTCATAACTGCCGCCATGTCTTGCAAGGTATACGCAATGGGCGCGCTAGATGTACTTGGCGTCCCCTGAGCGGGATTTATAGGATCTGACACGTGGGGATAGTTAGAGGGCATAACTTCCTCCTTGTTAATTTCTTCTGGTGATAAATTTTTTAAAGCTAGAATATGGTCTTTGTAATCTATAGTAAGATCAGTGCATTTGGTACACATTCTAAGAGGGGGTTCCACAATGGCTTCTAAACATAATGAACAATGAGTTTCCTCTATGTCAGACATGTTTAAACAGACTAGTAATGAGACCAGCAAGCTTGGAAAACACTTTAATAGCTGTGAACAAGCAAAAAATAAAAACGGTACTGTGCCTTTAAGAGGAGAAAAAAATCACAGAAACTGCTAAAACAGTGAAAAAAAATTTTTACAGTGTGTATAATAGGCTGAAAGAGCATTGCACCCACTTGCAAATGGATGATTAACCCCTTAGTTTCAAAACCGGATTAAAAAAAAAAAAAAAACGATAAACGTTTTTAAACAGTCACAACAAATTGCCACAGCTCTACTGTGGCCCTACCTGCCCATACGACTTTGGAAGGCACAAAAACCCCTTAGAGAGGTCCTATATGTTCAGGGGACTCCTTAAGGGAAGCTGGATGTCTCAAGCTGCAAAAACTAATGGAAAATAGGCCCTCCCAACCTGTACTCACAGTGAGAGGGCCTTAAAAAACTATCCCTAGGCAAAATCTATTCAGCCATGTGGAAAAACTGGGCCCCAGAATAAAGTTTTATCACCAATATGAAATAAACGTTTATACACCTCAAGCAAACGTTATATCTATTCAGTAATGGGAGTAAATAATAAAAATATTACCCTTTACAGCAAGCATGATACCAGTCGTTATTAAATCACTGTAATCAGGCTTACCTTAAATAAATCCGGTATTGTCATCATTTTCTAGCTTATTTCTCTAGAAAATTTTAAAACTGCACATACCTCAGAGCAGGAGACCCTGCACGCTATTCCCCCATCTGAAGTTACCCATCTCTTCAGTTATGTGTGAGAACAGCAATGGATCTTAGTTACAACCTGCTAAGATCATCAAAGACCACAGGCAGAGTCTTCTTCAACTTTCTGCCTGAGGCTAAAATAGTACAACTCCGGTACCATTTGAAAATAACAAACTTTTGATTGAAGATAAACTACATTAATGCACCACATCTCTCTAGCTGCTTCCCTTGTCGAGAGCTGCAAGAGAATGACTGGAAAGTGGCAGTTAGGGGAGGAGCTATATAGACAGCTCTGCTGTGGGGGATCCTCTTGCAGCTTCCTGTTGGGAAGGAGAATATCCCACAAGTAATGGATGAATCCGTGGACTGGATACACCTTACAAGAGAAAACAATTTGCAAAAACGGTACTGTACCTTTAAGAGAAAAAAAGGCATACACAAACTGCAAAACAGGTTAAAATTGCTTCAAAAATTCCGAAATATTAACAGCGTACCCACTAAGCTTTAGAAGGATTGCACCACAAGTAAAAAAGCAATAGACCCCCAAATGAAAAAAAAAAGGATTGATAAGTGTCTAAAACCGGTTAAAAACCCCTAAAGCACCTTGCCACAGCTCTGCTGTGGCCCTACCTGCCCTTAGGAAGCGATAATATGGGGTTTAAAGCTTCAATTAGTCCCCAGAAGACTCTCAGGACCTCAGGAGAAGTTGCTTGCTGCTTGTAAATGTAGGCCCCGCCCACCTCACTCGATGTTGCTGGGGCCTACACAAAACTAACAAACTTCACAAACTCCCCCTTTCCTCTTTCTGACCACCATGTCCTTACTTGCAACATATCATCCCTCCCTAAAACTCTCTCTCCGTTTACTCCTTACACCAAACTTCACAGTAGCATTATGTCATTAGATCAGCAACAGCTTGCTAATTCCCTCGAACCTCTCCCCTCATCCTTCTCCTTTTCCTGCCCTGACCAATTTGCCACTATAATTCCACCCTTACATCGGTCCTTGACAATCTGGCCCCTCTTACCATAGCTCGGAAACACACACTAATCAGCCCTGGCATACTCTGACACAGTAGCTACGCAGATGTTCCCGTACTGCTGAGCGGCACTGGAGAAAATCTCTGAGTTCAGCTGATTTTCTTCATTACAAATTCATCTTGAACTCCTACTATTCTGCCCTTAATCTCCATAAGCAACACTACTTCTCTACTCTTATCTAATCTTTCTTCAAACCCAAAACGTCTGTTCTCCACTTTCAATACTCTTCTCCGCCCTCCCCCACCTCCTAATACAACTTCTCTGTCAGCTCAAGACTTTGCCAGCCACTTAATTAATAAAATCGACTCCATCAGATACGAAATCAGCTCAACATAATTCCATTCTCTCACCCCCTAAAATGCTCTCAATCAACCACAACCCACAAAACCTTAAACTTAGCTCACTGTTACTGAGGAAGAAGTTTCGGCACTTATACTGCACTCTCACCTCACTACCTGTCCCCTTGACCCTATCCCCTCACAGCTACTCCCCTCCCTCTATGCTACCCTTACCCCTATACTAACACACATTTTCAACCTCTTCCTCCGCACCTGTATATTTCCCTCAGCTCTGAAACATGCACTGGTCACACCTATCCTCAAAAAAAGCCTTCCCATGAGCCTACCTCCCTATCCTATTTCCCTCCTCCCTCTTGCCTCAAAGCTTCTCGAAAAACTAGTATATGCACGCCTATCCCACTTCTTGCATTAAACTCCCTCCTTGACCCACTGCAATCTGGATTTCCTCCCCCATCACTCCACAGAGACAGCAATTGTTAAGGTTACCAACGACCTACATACAGCAAAATCAAAAGGCCACTTCTCTCTGCTTATCCTCCTTGATCTGTCCGCAGCCTTTGACACTGTTGACCACCCTCTCTTGCGCTAAACCCTCCAATCCTTCGGCATCAGTGACACAGCCCTCTCGTTGCTCTCTTCCTACCTGTCAAACCGTACTTTTAGTGTAGCCTTCTCTGGGGCCCCGTCACCACTTTCTGTCGGAGTACCGCAAGGCTCTGTCCTCGGTCCCCTTCTCTTCTCAATCTACACGTCATCACAAGGTTCCCTAATGAAGTCCCACGGTTTCCAATATCATTTGTATGCCAACAACACCAAAAACTACTTCTCTGCACCAGACCTACCTCCTTCCTTGCTAACCCGTGTCACTGTCTCACATCTCTTCCTGGATGTCCTCTCCCTACCTCAAGCTAAATCTCTCCAAAACTGAGCTCCTTATTTTCCCCCCTTCTTCCAAAATCTCCACCTCTCAATCTCTCTATAACTGTCGACAACTCCATCATTACCCCTACCCGCATGTCCGATGTCTCGGGGTCACATTTGACTCAGATCTTTCTCTCACTACTCACATTCAGTCCTTGGCTAAAGCTTGCCACTTCCGCCTCAAAAACATCTCTAAAATTAGACACTTCCTTACATTAGACACAACTAAGATTTTAATCCACTCTCTCATCCTTTCCCGCCTCGATTACTGCAACTCTGTCCTCTCTGGTCTCCCCACCTGCCACCTAGCTCCTTTACAATCCATAATGAATGCTGATGCCAGGCTCATTCTCCTTACACATCGCTCTTCATCTGCTGCACCTCTCTGCCAATCCCTTCACTGGCTCCCTCTTGCCTCTAGGATCAAACACAAGATTCTCACTCTGACATACAAAGCCCTCAACTGCACTGCAACCCCCTAAATCTCAGACCTTGTCTCCAGATATTCTCCCTCCCGTCCCCCTCGCTCATGACCTCCTGCTCTCCTCCTCTCTTGTTACCCCATCACACTCCCGTTTACAGGACTTCTCCAGACTGGCTCCCATCTTGTGGAACTCTCTGCCTCGCTCCACAAGACTCTCCCCTAGTTTTGAAAGCTTCAAGCGCTACCTAAAGACTCTACTGTTCAGGAATGCAAACAACCTACACTAACCTTTCTTTATACCAGTTCCTCTCCTCCATTGCTATCCCCTGAATCCCCTTAGCATGTAAGCCTAAGAGTCCAGCTGTTTCTTCTTAAAGGGATAGTCTAGTCAAAAATAAACTTTCATGATTCAGATAAAGCATGCAATTTTAAGCAACTTTCTAATTTGCTCCTATTACCAATTTTTCTTCTCTCTTGGTATCTTTATTTATAAAATCTGCAAAGTAAGCTTAGGAGCCGGCCCATTTTTGGTTCAGCACCTGGTTAGTGCTTGCCGATTGGATGGCTACATTTAGGCAACAATCAGCAAGAGCTACCCAGGTGCTGAACCAAAAATGGGCAGGCTTCTAAGCTTACATTCCAGCTTTTTAAAATAAAGATAACAAGAGAACAAAGAAAAAATTAATAGGAATAAATTAGAAAGTTGCTTAAAACTGCATGCTCTGAATCATGAAAGTTTAATTTTGACTACACTATCCCTTTAAGGGGTGACTACAACAGCGCAACTCTTGGCAGGGCCCTCTACCCATTTGATACCTATAATTGTTTTGTTGTACTCTGCCTTTTGTTTAGAGCGCTGCGGAATCTGTTGGCGTATTATTATTATTATTATTATTATTATTATTATTATTATTATTATTATTATTATTATTATTATTAATAAAACATAAAACCCTCTTTGTGAAAGAATTATCTAGATAGACAGCGTGCACATGTCTGGAGAACTACATAACAGGAAATAGTGCTGCCATCTAGTGCTCTTACTAAGGTAGAACATTGTGAAAAACTGCTGCCATATAGTGCTACAGACGTGCACACTCCTGAAATGTTTGCTTCTCAACAAAGGATAACACAAAAACTAAGTAAATTAGAAAGTTGTTAAAAATTGTATGTTCTGTCTGAATCATGAAATAAAAAATTTGGGTCTTATGTCCCTTTAAAAAGGGACGTTAAACAGTATGTTTCATAGTTCTAAAAAAAAAAAAAAAAAAAAAAAAAGCAGTAAGCTGTGTCTTATACGTAATAGAAATCATTGCAATATGTATTCATGTAGTTAAATGGGTTTTACCTTTTATTTCTTTTTGTCCCTACATTTGTGCAGTGTCATTTACTTCCTGTCTTACGAGGAGGAGGGGCCACTGCAGAAAGCTTTATCTAAGCCCAGGGCTCAACAAACCCAGGAAGGAGCCCAACAGATTTGTCGACCCTTAGCCTAATGTCCTAAAACTTCTCGGATGGTTACTATTAAGTGAATAGACTAGATAACAGTGAGTAAGACTTGCTCATGCCTAGATCAGTGAGAATATAACCAAAGTATCAAACATGTCTCCTCCCATATCACATTGAGGGCAGTGGATACACTGAGAATTTTTAAGTGCTAATTATGCAAGAAAACAAGTAAGTTGTTTGGTCGCCATCTGTTTCTTTTTAAGTTTACCTTGATTTAACAAATAGTTGCAAAAAAGAACCAGAAACATCAATGAAACAGATTTTGCCCCAGCTAAGGAGTCCAAGTTTCTAGCCCTAATATTTGAAATCTCTAATAAATAGAAGGCAAAATTTTTGAAATACAAGAATAGATCAACCATAGTTTCCTAAAACTGCGTTCAGCCTCTCAAACATCATGTAGTTTAGGAATTGCTAGTAGTTCATGAAGCATCAAATATCAGGGGACAAGACTGAAAACTCCCCTCCCCCGAAGAGAAAGTATTTCCAACCCTGAAGCAACAGTGAAAGCACGCAGTATTCCCAAAATATGGTGCAATATTAGTATAACCCAGGGCAAGAAAAACCTAGGGACACTAAAATTGTACCTTTTGCTCACACATATTTGTTACAAATAGAATGAGTTTTATTGATTAACTCTCTGTCCTACTCTAAAATAAAGATTATTTGTATTTATGGATGTTTAGATTTGTTAAATTCCCAAATGTCCTGTTCGTTTTAAAGATTAGATGTATCAGTGTGTCTAGTTGTTTCAGATGTTACCAAGCTGCAGCATTATTGTGCTTATAGTTTGTTTGAGCCATAGAATGTATTAGGAAAAGTTAAACTCTGTTTCTGCACATGCTGCCAATTGCCAAATAAAATGTACCCATATTAGAAGGTGCATTTATGTATGAAGAGTGAGGAATATGCACTTAAAGGAACATAAAACCCATCATTTCTCCTTCAGGATTCAGATAGGCCATGCAATTTTAAACTTTCTAATTTACTTCTATTATCAAATGTTCTTCGTTCCCTTGGAAAACTTTTGCTGAAAAACAGAATTTATGTTTACCTGATAAATTTCTTTCTCCAACGGTGTGTCCGGTCCACGGCTTCATCCTTACTTGTTGGATATTCTCTTCCCCTACAGGAAATGGCAAAGAGAGCACCCAGCAAGAGCTGTCCATATAGCCCCCCCTCTGGCTCCGCCCCCCAGTCATTCGACCGACAGTTAGGAGAAAAAGGAGAAACTATAGGGTGCCGTGGTGACTGTAGTGTATAAAGAAAGAAAATTTTCAAACCTGATTAAAAACCAGGGCGGGCCGTGGACCGGACACACCGTTGGAGAAAGAAATTTATCAGGTAAACATAAATTCTGTTTTCTCCAACATTGGTGTGTCCGGTCCACGGCTTCATCCTTACTTGTGGGAACCAATACCAAAGCTTTAGGACATGGATGAAGGGAGCAAACCAGGTTACCTAAACGGAAGGCACCACAGCTTGCAAAACCTTTCTCCCAAAAATAGCCTCCGAAGAAGCATAAGTATCGAATTTGTAAAATTTGGCAAAAGTATGCAGAGAAGACCAAGTCGCTGCCTTACAGATCTGATCAACAGAAGCCTCGTTCTTGAAGGCAAATGTGGAAGCCACAGCTCTAGTAGAATGAGCTGTAATTCGTTCAGGAGGCTGCCGTCCGGCAGTCTCATAAGCCAATCAGATGATGCTTTTCAGTCAAAAAGAAAGAGAGGTAGCAGTAGCTTTCTGCCCTCTCCTCTTACCAGAATACACAACAAACAAGGATGATGTCTGTCTGAAATCCTTTGTTGCTTCTAAATAGAACTTTAAAGCACGGACCACATCTAGATTGTGTAACAAACGTTCCTTCTTTGAAACTGGATTAGGACACAGAGAAGGAACAACAATTTCCTGGTTAATATTCCTGTTAGAAACGACCTTTGGAAGAAAACCAGGCTTGGTACGTAAAACTACCGTATCTGCATGAAAAATCAGATAGGGAGAAGAACACTGCAAAGCAGATAATTCAGAAACTCTTCTAGCAGAAGAAATAGCAACCAAAAACAGAACTTTCCCAGAGAGTAACTTAATATCTATGGAATGCATGGGTTCAAAAGGAACCCCCTGAAGAACTGAAAGAACCAAGTTTAGACTCCATGGAGGAGTCATAGGTCTATAGACAGGCTTGATCCTGACTAATGCCTGTACAAACGCCTGTATATCTGGCACGGCTGCCAGACGTTTGTGCAACAAAACCGACAGAGCAGATATCTGTCCTTTTAGAGAACTAGCTGACAAACGTTTATCCAAGCCCTCTTGTAGAAAGGAAAGTATCCATGGAATTTTAATTTTACTCTGGCCTGAACCAGAGTATCTATAACCGAGTCAGAAAACTCACGCTTAGATAGAATCAAGCGTTCAATTTCCAAGCAGTCAATTGGAGAGAGACTAGATTTGGATGTTCGAATGGACCTTGTACTAGAAGATCCTGCCTCAAAAGGTAGCTTCCATGGTGGAGCCGATGACATATTCACCAGGTCTGCATACCAAGTCCTGCGTGGCCACGCAGGGGCTATTAGAATCACCGAGGCCTGCTCCTGTTTGATCCTGGCTACAAGCCTGGGAAGAAGAGGGAACGGTGGAAACACATAAGCTAGGTTGAACGACCAAGGCGCCACTAATGCATCCACCAGTGTCGCCTTGGGATCCCTGGATCTGGACCCGTATCGAGGAACCTTGGCGTTCTGGCGAGGCGCCATCAGATCCATATCTGGAATGCCCCATAGTTGAGTTAACTGGGCAAAAACCTCCGGATGGAGTTCCCACTCCCCCGGATGAAAAGTCTGACGACTCAAATAATCCGCCTCCCAGTTGTCCACTCCTGGGATGTGAATTGCAGATAGGTGGCAGGAGTGATCCTCCGCCTATTTGATGATCTTGGATACCTCTCTCATCGCTAAGGAACTCTTTGTTCCCCCCTGATGATTGATGTACGCTACAGTCGTCATGTTGTCCGACTGGAACCTTATGAATTTGGCCTTTGCTAGGTGAGGCCACGCCAGGAGCGCATTGAATATCGCTCTCAGTTCTAAAATGTTTATCGGAAGAAGAGACTCTTCTCGAGACCATAGACCTTGAGCCTTCAGAGAGTCCCAGACCGCACCCCAGCCTAAGAGACTGGCGTCGGTCGTGACAATGACCCACTCTGGTCTGCGGAAACTCATTCCCTGAGACAGGTGATCGTGAGACAACCACCAGCGGAGCAAATCCCTGGTTACCTGGTCTACTTGAATCTGGGGAGACAAGTCTGCATAGTCCCCATTCCACTGATTGAGCATGCACAGTTGTAATGGTCTTAGATGAATTCGAGCAAAAGGAACTATGTCCATTGCTGCAACCATTAATCCTACTACTTCCATGCACTGAGCTATGGAAGGCTGAAGAATAGAGAGTGGAGAACTTGACAAGCGTTTAGAAGCTTTAACTTTCTGACCTCTGTCAGGAAGATCTTAATTTCTACAGAATCTATTATTGTTCCCAAAAAGGGAACCCTTGTGGACGTGGACAGGGAACTCATTTCTACGTTCACCTTCCACCCGTGAGATCTGAGAAAGGCTAGAACAATGTCTGTATGAGCCTTTGCTTTGGAAAGAGACGACGCTTGGATTAGAATGTCGTCTAGATAAGGTGCTACAGCAATGCCCCTCGGTCTTAGAACCGCTAGAAGGGACCCTAGCACCTTTGTGAAAATTCTGGGAGTAGTGGCTAAACCGAACGGAAGAGCCACGAACTGGTAATGTTTGTCCATAAAGGCGAACCTCAGGAACTGATGATGATCTTTGTGGATAGGAATATGCAGGTACGCATCCTTTAAGTCCACGGTAGTCATATATTGACCCTCCTGGATTGTTGGTAAAATTGTCCGAATGGTTTCCATTTTGAATGATGGAACTCTGAGGAATTTGTTTAGAATTTTTAGATCCAGAATTGGCCTGAAAGTTCCCTCTTTTTTGGGAACTACAAACAGGTTTGAGTAAAAACCCAGACCTTGTTCCACTATTGGAACTGGGTTTATCACTCCCATTTTTAATAGGTCTCCTACGCAATGTAAGAATGCCTGTCTCTTTATCTGGTCTGAAGATAAGCGAGACATGTGGAACCTTCCCCTTGGAGGAAGTTCCTTGAACTCTAGAAGATACCCCTGAGAGACTATTTCTAGTGCCCAGGGATCCGGAACATCTCTTGCCCAAGCCTGAGCGAAGAGAGATAGTCTGCCCCCTACTAGATCCGGTCCCGGATCGGGGGCTACCCCTTCATGCTGTCTTGGTAGCAGCAGCAGGCTTCTTGGCCTGTTAACCCTTGTTCCAGCCTTGCAATGGTTTCCATGCTGGTTTAGGCTGGGAAGAGTTGCCTTCTTGTCTGGAGGCCGCAGAGTTAGGATTCGGTCCGTTCCTGAAATTACGAAAGGAACGAAAATTAGATTTGTTCTTAGCCTTGAAAAGCCTTTCCTGTGGGAGGGCATGTCCCTTCCCACCAGTAATGTCTGAAATAATCTCTTTCAATTCTGGCCCGAAAAGGGTCTTACCCTTGAAAGGAATATTAAGCAACTTATTCTTGGACGACACATCCGCCGACCAGGATTTTAGCCAAAGTGCTCTGCGCGCCACTATTGCAAAACCTGAATTTTTCGCCGCTAACTTAGCCAATTGGAAAGCGGCATCCAAAATAAAGGAATTAACCAACTTTAGTGCGTGAATTCTGTCTATGACTTCATAATATGGAGTCTCCTTTTGGAGCGAATTTTCTAGTTCCTCGAACCAAAAATACGCTGCCGTGGTGACAGGAATAATGCACGAGATTGGTTGAAGGAGGAAACCTTGCTGAACAAATATCTTTTTTAGCAATCCTTCCAATGTTTTATCCATAGGATCTTTAAAAGCGCAACTGTCCTCAATAGGAATAGTTGTGCGCTTAGCTAACGTTGACACTGCCCCCTCAACCTTAGGAACCGTTTGCCATGCGTCCCTTCTGGGGTCAACAATGGGGAACATTTTCTTGAATATAGGAGGTGGAACAAAAGGTATAAAAGTATGTGTGGCAAACAGGTCAGATGTTAACAAAACAAATATGCTCAACACAATGTGCTAAAAAACAATACTCTCCTTGTTAGAACAAAAAGGTATACCTGGCTTTTCCCACTCCTTAGTCACTATGTCCGCCACCCGCTTGGGTATCGGAAAAGCATCAGCGTGCACTGGGACCTCTAAGAATTTGTCCATCTTGCACAATTTCTCTGGCATTACCAAAGAATCACAGTCATCAAGAGTAGTTAGGACCTCCTTAAGCAGGGCACGGAGATATTCTAACTTAAATGTTACGATATCAGTGTCTGCCTGCTGAGAAACTTTTCCTGAATCTGAAATTTCCCCCTCAGACAGACCCTCCCTCACTGCCAATTCAGATTGATGTGAGGGTATAACTGATAAATTATCCTCAGCGCCAACCTGCTCATCTTCTGTATTTAAAACTGAGCTATCACGCTTTCTAGGGTAGGATGGCAGTTTGGATAATAGATTTGCTATAGAATTATCCATTACTGCTGTTAATTGCTGCATAGTAACAAGCATTGGCGCGCTAGGTATCGCCTGCGCGGGCAAAAACAGAATTTATGCTTACCTGATAAATTACTTTCTCCAACGGTGTGTCCGGTCCACGGCGTCATCCTTACTTGTGGGATATTCTCTTCCCCAACAGGAAATGGCAAAGAGTCCCAGCAAAGCTGGTCACATGATCCCTCCTAGGCTCCGCCCACCCCAGTCATTCGACCGACGGACAGGAGGAAATATATATAGGAGAAACCATATGATACCGTGGTGACTGTAGTTAGAGAAAATAATTCATCACACCTGATTAAAAAACCAGGGCGGGCCGTGGACCGGACACACCGTTGGAGAAAGTAATTTATCAGGTAAGCATAAATTCTGTTTTCTCCAACATTGGTGTGTCCGGTCCACGGCGTCATCCTTACTTGTGGGAACCAATACCAAAGCTTTAGGACACTGATGAAGGGAGGGAGCAAATCAGGTCACCTAAACGGAAGGAACCACGGCTTGCAAAACCTTTCTCCCAAAAATAGCCTCCGAAGAAGCAAAAGTATCAAATTTGTAAAATTTGGCAAAAGTGTGCAGTGAAGACCAAGTCGCTGCCTTACATATCTGGTCAACAGAAGCCTCGTTCTTGAAGGCCCATGTGGAAGCCACAGCCCTAGTGGAGTGAGCTGTGATTCTTTCGGGAGGCTGCCGTCCGGCAGTCTCATAAGCCAATCGGATAATGCTTTTAAGCCAAAAGGAAAGAGAGGTAGAAGTCGCTTTTTGACCTCTCCTTTTACCAGAATAAACAACAAACAAGGAAGATGTTTGTCTGAAATCTTTAGTAGCCTCTAAATAGAATTTTAGAGCACGGACTACGTCCAAATTGTGTAACAAACGTTCCTTCTTTGAAACTGGATTCGGACACAAAGAAGGTACAACTATCTCCTGGTTAATATTTTTGTTGGAAACAACTTTCGGAAGAAAACCAGGCTTAGTACGCAAAACCACCTTATCTGCATGGAACACCAGATAGGGCAGAGAACACTGCAGAGCAGATAACTCTGAAACTCTTCTAGCAGAAGAAATTGCAACCAAAAACAAAACTTTCCAAGATAGTAACTTAATATCTATGGAATGTAAAGGTTCAAACGGAACCCCTTGAAGAACTGAAAGAACTAGATTTAGACTCCAGGGAGGAGTCAAAGGTCTGTAAACAGGCTTGATCCTAACCAGAGCCTGAACAAATGCTTGAACATCTGGCACGGCTGCCAGTCTTTTGTGAAGTAAAACAGATAAAGCAGAGATCTGTCCCTTTAGAGAACTTGCAGATAATCCTTTCTCCAAACCTTCTTGTAGAAAGGATAGAATCTTAGGAATTTTTATCTTGTTCCATGGGAATCCTTTGGATTCACACCAACAGATATATTTTTTCCATATTTTATGGTAAATTTTTCTAGTTACAGGCTTTCTAGCCTGAATCAGAGTATCTATTACAGAATCTGAAAACCCACGCTTTGATAAAATCAAGCGTTCAATCTCCAAGCCGTCAGTTGGAGGGAAACCAGATTCGGATGTTCGAATGGACCCTGAACAAGAAGGTCCTGTCTCAAAAGGTAGCTTCCATGGTGGAGCCGATGACATATTCACCAGGTCTGCATACCAAGTCCTGCGTGGCCACGCAGGAGCTATCAAGATCACCGAGGCCCTCTCCTGATTGATCCTGGCTACCAGCCTGGGAATGAGAGGAAACGGTGGGAATACATAAGCTAGGTTGAAGGTCCAAGGTGCTACTAGTGCATCTACTAGAGTCGCCTTGGGATCCCTGGATCTGGACCCGTAGCAAGGAACCTTGAAGTTCTGACGAGACGCCATCAGATCCATGTCTGGAATGCCCCATAATTGAGTTATTTGGGCAAAGATTTCCGGATGGAGTTCCCACTCCCCCGGATGGAATGTCTGACGACTCAGAAAATCCGCTTCCCAATTTTCCACTCCTGGGATGTGGATCGCAGACAAGTGGCAGGAGTGATCCTCAGCCCATTGAATTATCTTGGTCACTTCTTTCATCGCCAGGGAACTCCTTGTTCCCCCCTGATGATTGATATAAGCAACGGTCGTCATGTTGTCTGATTGAAACCTTATGAATTTGGCCTTTGCTAGTTGAGGCCAAGCTCTGAGAGCATTGAATATCGCTCTCAGTTCCAGAATGTTTATCGGGAGAAGAGACTCTTCCCGAGACCATAGACCCTGAGCTTTCAGGGATTCCCAGACCGCGCCCCAGCCCACTAGACTGGCGTTGGTCGTGACAATGACCCACTCTGGTCTGCGGAAGCTCATTCCCTGTGACAGATTGTCCAGGGTCAGCCACCAACGGAGTGAATCTCTGGTCTTTTGATCTACTTGAATCGTCGGAGACAAGTCTGTATAATCCCCATTCCACTGTCTGAGCATGCACAGTTGTAATGGTCTTAGATGAATTCGTGCAAAAAGAACTATGTCCATTGTTGCAACCATCAATCCTATTACTTCCATGCACTGCGCTATGGAAGGACGAGGAACAGAATGAAGTACTTGACAAGAGCTTAGAAGTTTTGATTTTCTGACCTCTGTCAGAAAAATCCTCATTTCTAAGGAATCTATTATTGTTCCCAAGAAGGGAACTCTTGTTGACGGGGACAGAGAACTTTTTTCTTTGTTCACCTTCCATCCGTGAGATCTGATAAAGGCTAGGACGATGTCCGTATGAGCCTTTGCTTTTGACAGGGACGACGCTTGAATTAGGATGTCGTCCAAGTAAGGTACTACTGCAATGCCCCTTGGTCTTAGAACCGCTAGAAGGGACCCTAGTACCTTTGTGAAAATCCTTGGAGCAGTGGCTAATCCGAATGGAAGTGCCACAAACTGGTAATGCTTGTCCAGAAAAGCGAACCTTAGGAACTGATGATGTTCCTTGTGGATAGGAATATGTAGGTACGCATCCTTTAAATCCACGGTAGTCATAAATTGACTTTCCTGGATGGTGGGTAGGATCGTTCGAATAGTTTCCATTTTGAACGATGGTACCCTGAGAAATTTGTTTAGGATCTTCAGATCCAAAATTGGTCTGAATGTTCCCTCTTTTTTGGGAACTATGAACAGATTGGAATAAAATCCCATTCCTTGTTCTCTTATTGGAACTGGATGTATCACTCCCATCTTTAACAGGTCTTCTAAACAATGTAAGAATGCCTGTCTCTTTATTTGGTTTGAAGATAAGTGAGACCTGTGGAACCTTCCCCTTGGGGGTAGTTCCTTGAATTCCAGGAGATAACCTTGAGAAACTATTTCTAGCGCCCAAGGATCCTGAACATCTCTTGCCCAAGCCTGAGCAAAGAGAGAGAGTCTGCCCCCCACTAGATCCGGTCCCGGATCGGGGGCTATCCCTTCATGCTGTTTTGGTAGCAGTGGTAGGCTTCTTGGCCTGCTTACCCTTGTTCCAGCCTTGCATTGGTTTCCAGGCTGGATTGGGTTGTGAAGTATTACCCTCTTGCTTAGAGGATGCAGAATTAGAGGCTGGTCCGTTTCTGCGAAAGGGACGAAAATTAGGCTTATTTTTAGCCTTAAAAGACCTATCCTGTGGGAGGGCGTGGCCCTTTCCCCCAGTGATGTCTGAAATAATCTCCTTCAAATCTGGTCCAAATAATGTTTTACCTTTGAAAGGAATGTTAAGCAATTTTGTCTTGGAAGACACATCCGCTGACCAAGACTTTAGCCAAAGCGCTCTGCGCGCCACGATAGCAAACCCTGAATTTTTCGCCGCTAATCTAGCTAATTGCAAAGCGGCATCTAAAACAAAAGAGTTAGCCAATTTAAGTGCTTGAACTCTGTCCATAACCTCCTCATACGAAGATTCTTTACTGAGCGACTTTTCTAGTTCCTCGAACCAGAAACACGCTGCCGTAGTGACAGGAACAATGCATGAAATTGGTTGTAGAAGGTAACCTTGCTGTACAAAAATCTTTTTAAGCAAACCCTCTAATTTCTTATCCATAGGATCTTTGAAAGCACAACTATCTTCGATAGGAATAGTAGTGCGTTTGTTTAGAGTAGAAACCGCCCCCTCGACCTTGGGGACTGTCTGCCATAAGTCCTTTCTGGGGTCGACTATAGGAAATAATTTCTTAAATATAGGGGGGGGGACAAAAGGTATGCCGGGCTTTTCCCACTCTTTATTTACTATGTCCGCCACCCGCTTGGGTATAGGAAAAGCGTCGGGGGGCACCGGAACCTCTAGGAACTTGTCCATCTTACATAATTTCTCTGGAATGACCAAATTGTCACAATCATCCAGAGTAGATAACACCTCCTTAAGCAGTGCGCGGAGATGTTCTAATTTAAATTTAAATGTAACAACATCAGGTTCAGCTTGATGAGAAATTTTTTCTGAATCTGAGATTTCTCCATCAGACAAAACCTCCCTCATGGCCCCTTGAGATTGGTGTGAGGGTATGTCAGAACAGTTATCATCAGCGCCCTCTTGCTCTTCAGTGTTTAAAACAGAGCAATCGCGCTTTCTCTGATAAGTAGGCATTTTGGATAAAAGATTTGCTATGGAGTTATCCATTACAGCCGTTAATTGTTGCATGGTAATAAGTATTGGCGCACTAGATGTACTAGGGGCCTCCAGTGTGGGCAAAACTGGTGTAGACACAGTAGGGGATGATGTAGTATCATGTTTACTCCCCTCATTTGAGGAATCATCTTGGGCAATATCATTATCTGTGGCATTACTGTCCTTACTTTGTTTGGACACTATGGCACAATTTTCACATAAATTTAAATGGGGAGACACATTGGCTTTCATACATATAGAACATAGCTTATCTGATGGTACAGACATGTTAAACAGGCTTAAACTTGTCAAAGCACAAAAAACGTTTTAAAATAAAACCGTTACGGTCTCTTTAAATTTCAAACTGAAAACACTTTATTACTGAATATGTGAAAAAGTATGAAGGAATTGTTCAAAAATTACCAAATTTCACCAGTGTGTCTTAAAGCATTAAAAGTATTGCACACCAAATTTCAGAGCTTTAACCCTTAAAATAACGGAACCGGAGCCGTTTTTAAATTTAACCCCTATACAGTCCCAGCTATATGCTTTGCTGAGACCCAACCAAGCCCAGAGGGGAATACGATACCAAATGACGCCTTCTAGAAGCTTTTTTAGTGATTCTTAGATCCTCACACATGCATCTGCATGCCTTGCTCTCCAAAAACAACTGCGCAGTAATGGCGCGAAAATGAGGCTCAGTCTATAACTAGAAAGGCCCCCAGACTAAAAAAGGTGTCCAACACAGTGCCTGCCGTTTTTTAAACGTCCCCCAAGATTATAATGCCAATTATTAGCTAGAATCTGCATAATATGCCTCAATAAAGCAATCGTTTTAGCCCATAAAAATGTCTACCAGTTTTTAAGCCCTTTTTTAACCCCTTTATTCTTTTATGTTTGACTAAGAAAATGGCTTACCGGTCCCCATGAGGGGAAATGACAGCCTTCCAGCATTACATGGTCTTGTTAGAAATATGGCTAGTCATACCTTAAGCAGAAAAGTCTGCTAACTGTTTCCCCCAACTGAAGTTACTTCATCTCAACAGTCCTGTGTGGAAACAGCAATCGATTTTAGTTACTGTCTGCTAAAATCATCTTCCTCTTACAAACAGAAATCTTCATCCTTTTCTGTTTCAGAGTAAATAGTACATACCAGCACTATTTTAAAATAACAAACACTTGATAGAAGAATAAAAACTACATTTAAACACCAAAAAACTCTTAACCATCTCCGTGGAGATGTTGCCTGTGCAACGGCAAAGAGAATGACTGGGGTGGGCGGAGCCTAGGAGGGATCATGTGACCAGCTTTGCTGGGACTCTTTGCCATTTCCTGTTGGGGAAGAGAATATCCCACAAGTAAGGATGACGCCGTGGACCGGACACACCAATGTTGGAGAAATTAGATCCCATCCTTAATCAAATTTTGGAAGATAAACCGCAGGTGATTTTTAAGAAGAGCAAAGATATTAAAAATTATATTGCTCCCACAAAATTAAGAGATAATAAAAAACAATCTGTTCCTCTGAATAAATGGTGTGGGGGTAAAAATGGTCTACATCCGTGCAAAAAGAAAGATTGTGTTTTGTGTCCCTTAATAGATCAAGACAGTACTCATTTTTTTCAATTATAATAATAGCAAAAAGTATACATGTAAAGATAGATATACATGTCACACTACATATGTGGTCTATCAATTAGTCTGCAAATGTGGATTTATCTACATAGGGCGCACAAAGAGGAAAATCAAATACAGAATCAGAGAATATGTAAATAATATTTCAAATGGCTTTGAAAATCATAGTGTGTCCAGTCACTTTAAAACCCACCACAATCAAAATCCCCTAGATCTCACTGTCAAAGTCATAGAGTGGGTAAAACCTAACGTATGGGATACAAATAGGCTATTAAAACTCAGAAAACAAGAAACCTTTTGGATTAAAAATCTCAATTGCATGGAGCCCAATGGGTTAAATATAGAAATTGATTTGCAGGCTTTTTTATAAAATAGTTTTACAACATAATTAATATTAAAAAACAATAAAATTAATGTAAGTGTCACTATTAGTAATTTTAAGATATATATATTTATATTTATTATATGTAATTTTCATATACATGTTTATGCATTTTTCAGTATATATAATATTTTAATACTTGAATATTGGTCGATGTATTCATAGCATATTCTTATTAACTTATTTATTTATAGTCTTGTTTCTATACTGTATGGTATTATTAGTATGCCCATTTTATTAATTAATATGTACATGCTTATCGTATTTATTATTGTAATATCCCAAAGAAAGTATTATTTCCTTTTTATGTCTCTTTTAACTCATATATCCAACATTGCCGTCATTTACCCCATGTGATTGGTCAAATAAGTGGGTGTGTGCATTTACACTCCCCTTTATAGAGCCTCTCCTCCCTCTTCACCGATCACTCTTGAGAAAGTCACGCCGAGATGTGACGAAACGCGTAGAGACCCGCCCACCCCTGAGCCATCCGTTCCTGTGAAGCCGCCCCAGCTCTAAGTCTGCAGCTACGAGTCTGGAGGTATAAGAGCAGAGGAACGTTACCACATAGCCGCTTTCTTTAATCTGCTTGCCCCATATTCCAGTGTTGAATCACAGGTACAATTACCACTGTTGTTCATGTCTGATGCCTTTGCATGAACTTCGTTTGGAGACACTTTTAACGGACATATTTTGACAACCGGGCTGTGTTTTGGAAAGCATTGGAGGGACACGCCAACTTTGACATCCTTGGAATACAGAAGGAGGCTGACATGAGACGATAAGTCTTGGGTGTTTTTGTTGCATATATGCTGAATTTTAACTTTTATCTTGTGAGTGGCCATTTGTCGTGTGTGTTATATTAAAACTGTTATTACTCTGCATTTGAGTCTGCGCTCCTCTCTTCTCTATTTTCAGAGAAAAACATGTCTGTAGAGTTATTTATGAGCCAGCACTGAGTGGCTAAAATGCAAATCTGTCAAAAGAACTGAAATAAGGGGGTAGTTTGCAAAGTAATAACAGAGGTAAAAAGTATATTAAGCTAACCGTGTTGGTTATGGGTAATAAAGGGATCATCTTTTTTAAATCATTCTGGAGTAGATTGTTAGCAAGACTGACATTCATGTACAAAGTGCTTTAGGATATTAGAAAGGAAACAAACGTAAGATGATTATTGTTTTCTATTCACTGGGAATAAGGACAATAAGACAATGGCTGATATGCTGAAAATGAATGACAGATTCTCACATGAATAAATAAATAAAATTGGGAGCCTCTCTAGCTGGCAGGATTTGTGAAGTCCTTGCAGTAAAACAAAAATCCATCTCACACCAAGACTACATGCTATTCCCAGTAAAGAGAAAAGGAAATGAAATTCCAGAAACAACGTCTAAAAATATCTCACACAGGGCTCAACCAGCCCACATTCAACAGCGATATACGGCTTCCTACAACCAAACACTTGCTTGATACATTTGTATATTTAGAACAGAGTTGACAACAGTGCATCAAACTTAGATATCAGTCAAATCTGCTTGTTTCTGGCGCCTGCACCTAACCTACACAGCCTGCACCTAACCTACACAGCCTGCACCTAACCTACACAGCCTGCACCTAACCTACACAGCCTGTACCTAACCTACACAGCCTGTACCTAACCTACACAAGCCGTTTCAGGCTTTTACATATAAACATAAATACAAAGAAGAATTTTATGTTTGCACAAATCTCTTTAAAACAGCCACAACAAGCAATAAATAAAACGCAACTAAAGAAAAACCTTTGTTACTTCCTTCACAGACTGCTGCATATAGTTTTACCACATTTACATATTTATGTTATTTGTTAAAAGGAACACTACAGTTAAAAGTTCTCTCATAATTCAGATGGAGCATGCAAGTTTAAGATTTTCCAACGTATTTCCATTTTCAAATTGTGCTCAGTTTTTTTATATCCACATTGTCTAAAACACGAGCTACTACTGAGTATGTGTAAATGTTAAGTGTTTATACGTATACGAGTTTGTGATTGGCTGAGGGCTTTCACATGAGGCAGGAAGCCTGCAAATATAGAAAATTGTCAACAACAACAAAAATCTGCTCATTAATAGTTCAGAGTAAGTGCTTTTGCATTGTCATTTTATTACGCACTTGTGGAGTATGTGATTTTACTGCATTTAATGGTCCTTTTAATAAAAATAAGCAATGTGAAAGACTGGTGGAGAGCATGAAAGCTGTGATTGAAAAAGCGGGGTTATTCCACCGAATATGGATTTCTGAACTCTTGCTAGCATTGTATAAAAATGAATATGAATTTGTTTTCTTTGCATCATTCAAGGTCTGAAAACACTGCATCTTTCCTAACGCCATTGCTTTCCCCTTGAACCCCTTAGAATGTAAGCCTATGGGCCCAGCTGTTTAGAGATCGCTTCATAAGAGCCGACTACAACAGTGAAACTCTCGGCAGGGCCCTCTACCCACTTGACCCCTACAAAAGCTATCCTGTACACCGACTATGTTTACAGCGCTGCAGAATCTATTGGCGCTCTACAAATACCCGATAATAATAATAATAATATTTTGTCCCGTTGTCATTTTCTACAAATAAATGCTCTCAATGACAATGTTCATGTTACTCAATACACTCATCAAGCCCCTCATCAAGCCCCTCTTCTTTATTACCTATAATTCTAGTTGCTTTTCAAGTTTTGGAAATATTTGGAAGCCAAATGGCAGGAACTTGCATAAGCAAACACATGAAATGATGTGCGTCACACAGTGCACATACCCATACATGCACACACTTCACTTCTGTAATCAGAACTCTGCAATATACAATTAGGCAACAAACTTCAACCCAACATAGATCAAACAAAAGCAGCTGTTCTTTGTGTCACTCAGCCTAAACTAGAGAGCATCTGCTTCATTTTAATACTAATCAAACAATTATCCAAATCAGCCCCAACCAGGCTTGATCAATAGATCTATATTACCACCAGTAATTATTAGGGATGCACCGAAATGAAAATTCTGGACCGAAACCGATACCGAAAATTTAGGATGATCCTGGCCGAAAACCGAAACAAAACCGAAATTGTTTTTTTCTTTTTTAACTACAGTGTGTGTGTGTAGCTGAGAGAGCTTGTAGGCGGGAAAGCTCCAACAAATGGACATGGTCACTTGTACAGTAGGGCGTGATCTGCAGTGAAACTGGAGCTCTATAAGGGAGAGCGTGGTTATAGCCAGACAACAATACGAGGTGGACATGTGTTTTGTTTTTGGGTGTAGTTATCTGTGCGATGAGCGTGGCTGCACCTGATCGTCTCTCATCGTATCTCCGCCTAGTTCCTGGTTCGGGTCTCACACTGACCCGTCAGATTATATGTCCAGAGCCCCAAATGGAGTCTGTCTGTCACCTATCACCAGGACCACTGGACTTAGCTACAACCTTATGTGCAAGGTGGTTATAGAAAGTTACTGTGCTTTTTTGTATACACTGTCTGGTGGGTGCTAATTTGTACCAACTGTGTGCAAGCTTGGGGCTTATGCTTATAAAGTGTGCACGCATATTTGCCTCAGGCGAATAGAATGTCTACGCACAAGAGGTTGATGTATGAGCACTGTATATAAGGCTTAAAGATATTCACTGTGTGTGCTTAGGGCTGTGTCTGATAATATCAAGTGTTTATAAACATGTTACTTATCCTCCTTTGATATTTGTATTCACTATTCAGAACTTTGGTTTCCTTCTCTCCTGGTTTCAAATATCATCATGTCATGGTACTTATGTGTGTGCTCTGTGTACCATGCCAGTGCTGTGCTGCTCACCTTATGCTAAGGATAGACATGTAACTCAATAGAACAGGGGAGGGCTGTACATTTTTAGCCATTTTGGTCCTCTTTGGGCCGAAATTGGAATTGCACATTTTCGGAGGCCCAAATTTTGGTGCATCGCAAGTATTATTCTTTATTTAGTTCTGTGTAACAGAATCAGATTTAACCGTTTTTGTATTGTTACCAATTATCAAAATAGTAAGCAAAACAGTAAGTCAAGTAATGAACTCAAACAGCAGCTCTAGGCTGGCATCAAATTTAAAATATGGTACACAATAATTTTGCCGAAAATAAAAGGCAAAAAAAACAAAAGCCGAAACAAAAAATGCTATTTTCGGCCGAAACTTTCTGCGGCCGAAATTTCGGTGCATCCCTAGTAATTATGTCTTACCTAATACTACCTTCCCTCATCACTAACATACAAAACACCATGACAAACATACCACCCCATTCCATCGTCAGTTGTAAACATAATCAGTAACACTAGCATACCACAAGCATTGCTTATTAAGATCTCATGAATAACACACTGCAAACATCTCACCTATTTCCTACAACAGCACCAACATATCATCATCAGTAACATGACAATGGCAAGCCCTCATCAATATTTCACTAATGGGCCACATAGCTACTGTACTTACATAACCCCTTACGACTAACTCAACCCAAATACCACACGATTAACATTCCACAAGTCTAATATCCCAGCTGAAAAAACATCATCACTAATATATATCAATATCAGTTGTTAACACTAACGCAAGCAAGCACCAAGGTATCACATATTGTCCAGCAACTGAACAGTGGTTTAAAAAATAAAGACCTACAGGAACACAAGGCTCTAATAGTATCAGCATAGGTGTTCAAGAACAGATGCTTTGATGTGAATTAGCAGGAAATGGTGTGTAAATGTACTGATTGACATTACATTATCAGTGCTTTTTACATGTAAAGCAGCGTGAACAGTACCAATACAATATAACTCTGTAATAACAGTAACTGTAAGAGGCTCATCAGTACGTGTACAGATGCTATGTACTGCAATGCAAGGTTTTACTGCACTTATAGCAATATAAAATGCAGTACGTGTACCGATGCTATGTACTGCATGAAGTTCTGTAGGAAGTACTACAACTGCACATATTGTAGCGATATAAAATGCAGTACATGTTAAGGTGTGATGCAATGCAGTACACATTAGAATATAATGATCTGCCGTAGACCGTGCTTTCCTTAGTCAGGGCCTCAAATCTCCTACTCTGCTACTCATTCTGCCTCCTTAGCTGCCTGACACTCTTGGGCCCTAGACCCTGGCTAAACTGTGTAGTGTGGGAGTGTCTGTCAATCACACTGTTTCTGTCACCAGGTGCCCATGTTACTATAGCCTGGCCCTTCCTTGCCTCCGCCTAAGATCCTGAGCTCATCTAGAACAATATGGATCTGACCCACCTCCAGTGCATCCTGCCATAAAATCTAACGCCATCGCTCCTGCTAAAGCTAGATAGATTCTACCGCTGCAAGGGTCGCCGCCGGCTTTGTATTTGGTGTGCTGAGGGCTTTAAAGTTATAACCACCCCCTGCAATTCGCGGCATTACTTAACACATGCACGGTGCCAACAAAATCACTGCGCGGGCGAGCTGCCGCGCACGTTACAGGGAACAGTGATATAAACATACAAACCCAGGAGCTTGGTCGCCAGTGGTTTTTCCCCATATATCTATATACAAATACCACCCTTCTGACTCCTAAAAGTGTGCCCGGCTCCTAAATATTGTTAATGGCTTCGAAATTTTAAACAAATAAATAAAAAGGGTGGTATACATATAAAGTATAAATAACCATTCTTGCCTTTTACTACAAGTATTCATATAGAGGTTGGTTACATAAATAAATCAGCCAGGAATGGCTTTCTACCATTCCATCTATCTGCTTCTACTGCCACATACAGCATAGTGAGTGTGAGGATCAGGTATGGGGGAGGGGGAGTACATTTTGCCTGGCAATCAAGGGTTAGATGACTAGTGTTTGCATTCTGGGGAATAAAGAGGGTTAAATACAAATGTTTGTTCTCTTCCAATTAATTAATTCATACAGAAAATCTGTTTATTAGTCAGTACCACATGGCCAAACTAACAGCTGTTGGACACTCCCTAGTGATATAACGGTCAGTATCACAAATGCACCAGTTGCAGTAAACCTTTGGAGTACCACTACACAACCAACTAGTTCAGAGCTAAAAGGAATAGGAAAACTCCCACTGCTGATTAACAGAGACAAACCCCTATAGTTGTTGTGAAACATCAATGTTAGAGCCAACCAGCAAAAGGTGCCTGTATTTGTTTGATGCAAATGCTGCAGTGTATGTGAAAGTGCGACAAAGATCTGGATTTGTGAAGATATCACAATATCACCTGTTACAAAAGCACAAAATCTAAACTATTCCTAAAGAGGATATTGAATCTCTTTTTTTTTTTTTTTTTTTTTTAAGTGCTCAAGAAAAGCCAAAAAGTAAACTCTTTAAAAAGGGACAGGAAACCTCAATTTTCTTTCATGATTCGGATAGAGCATTAAATTTTAATCAACTTTCCAATTTACTTCTATTATCAAATTTGCTTAATGCTCGTTATTCTTTGCTGAAGGAACATTGGCAGCTAGCTGAACACATCTAGTTAACCAATCACAAGAGACAAGTGCGCAGGCCCCAATCAGCAGCTAGCTCCCACTAGTGTAGATATGTGCGTGTTCTTTTTTGACAAGGGATACTAAGAAAACAAAGCACATTTGAAAATAGAAGTGAATTTAGGAGTTTCTTAATTGCATGCTCTATATGAAACATGCACGTTTAATTTTGACTTTCCTATCCCTTTAACCTGGGCCAGGTAACATTTTAGGAATGATCTGCCAAACTAATACTATAATGTGATCAAAGTGTGCAAGGCTGATACATTTTTATAAAGTTTGAAAATATAAAACAAATATGTAAATAATCAGACTGGAGTCCTGGCACTGCACCCTTTATGTTAGCCACATATCCATCTCAGATACACTATTGACCCTACAGTCCCCTCTGTCACCCTATAGCCATATCAGACCTCAGGCCTTAGTTAACTGGCCCTAAAGGTCCTCTGTCAGCCCCTAAGCTTAAAGGGATATAAACCCCATTTTTTCTTTCATGATTCAGATAGAGCATGCAATTTTATTTAAACAACTTTTTAAATTACTCTGATATTAAAAAAACATGACAAAATAACAGCAAAGGAGTCACAAGTAAAATGATACTTGATAACACATGGAAGGGGGGAGTATATTATATTAGAATGTCTTTTTAAGACAATTTATAGTAGATTAAGCACAATGTTTTTTTTGTTTGTTTTTTCCTTTTTTAAACACAAGTAAAATGTGTTTATTAATGTCACTTTAAAACTTGAAAATTGTTTTAAAAAGGGCATTAAACCGAATTTGTTTCTCGATTCAGATAGATCATAAAATTTTAAACAATTTTCCAATTATCAAATTTGTTTTGTTCACATGATACCCTTTGTTGAATGAGCATACCTAGGTATGTTGAATGAGCAGCAATGCACTACTGAGAGCTAGCTGAACATATCAGGTAAGCCAATGACTAAAGACATATATGTGCAGCCAATAATCGGTACCTAGCTCCCAGTAATGCTTTGCTGCACCTGAGCCTACCTAGGTATTCCATTCAATAAAGGATATCATGAAAATGAAGAAAATTAGATGTTAGAAGTAAATTGGAAAGTTGTTTAAAATTTAAAGTGTTGTACCTGAATCCTAAAAGAAATATGTTGGGGTTTTTTTTTTTTTTTAATATTTTTATTGAGGTCAAAAAGCATTAACACAAGTGAAAAACATAAACAAGGCATTCAAGACATTTCTGATTTATAGTGGATGTTAAAAGTCCCCATCATCCAGCCCCTGATATCAGAATGTAACGCCACTTTTGGACCTATGTAGTAGTATAGTTCAGAGTCCAAGGGGTTATAATTTTGACTTAAAAGATTGCACATATAACACAAGAGTTACAGTATGTGTGTGGTGTACAATCTGATGGGAAATGCAGGCCAAATACAATAGTTTTGAGAAACATAACTGTGTTCACGTGATAAAGACATCTACCCTCATTTTATACTAGCATTATTTACAACATATAAAAGAAAGAAAAATTTACATAAACGTACATCATCATATTCAAAGGTATTATGAAACTATTTGCTTCTTTAAGGATTTATAGAGATGTACCGGTCAGGACTGGATGTTATATTAACATACAACTCACAGAGACAAGCGGCCATTTTTGTGGCCTAACCAAAGAGAGAACCATAAAAAATAAACTACATAACAGAACAAAATGAAACTCAACCAAGCAGGACTTATTTCCAAACTAGTATAATCTACATTATTAAACCTAGTGGCTGTATATATAAACTTCCAATTAATCGTAGCGTTGCATTCCCTGGGCAAATATCAAAGGGTTATAATACGGCTCATAGCACTCTCCAATTAGGTGTAGCTCATGTTAGCGATAATAAGTGACATTTGGGCTCCCAACAACAGTCCCGGACGTAGACCGCCAAGTGGGGCACTGATATTACTATTCTATTTTGGTCCCCTCTGTGTTCTGAGGCAGCGTACATACCACTGACCCCCCGTTCAGTTCTAATCTCGTCTCCCCAGGGGCCCCCCCTAAACCCCATAGGAAACACTCAGGAGGACAAAAGGGCGCCAATATATCCACAAAGCCTCCGCTATGCCGTAAATGCACGAATATCTATTAGGCTCCCTCACAGTGTGCATCAGACAAAGTGTGTGTAGCCGTTTAAAATAAAACATAGGGAAGTGACAACAGATAAAACCACATCGGCATAAATATAGATAAGCAGGATCAAAACATATTTAAACAGCATTTTACAATACCAAAATTACTTCATGCTGGTTTCATCATGTCCCAATAATATTTCATCTTAGACTGTTTGCCAAAGTCTTTTCCATCAGAGTAAACAGGTATATTCATCTGCCGTTTTAAGGCTGCTTCCGTAAAAGGTAATGTGTCCTCCATAGATATGTTAAACCGGGAATCACTTCTAGTATCTTGTATAAGGGATGCTTCCAGGTAGTGTCGGTTTGACCACAAAACAGCGTGAGGAAGAGTGCTGGGCTTCTTGAGTTGTGTAGAGGCTGCTGTGTAGCGTGTTTCATCGCCACAACTGTATTTGGGCGTTATAGCTGCACTGAGAGGCGCCACAGAGCTAGTGCTCTTCTGTTGCATGTTGGTCACTGGCGGTCTGCTGTTTTGCCGGGGCGACATCTTTCGAGGAGAACCCAGTAAGGCCAACTCTGTACTAGCCTTGACTCCCCGCTTTCTTTGTAGGGAGGAATCCATGGGAATGCTCTTTGCTACGGAGGTATCTTCGCCTCCCTGTCCTCCGCTCTGCACTCTGGGTTAAAGTGTATTATATGTGGTTGCATTAGAAAGTCCCAAGGAGCCCTTTGTAGCAGATCCATAAATCGGTGTTCAATTCTTTCCATAATGTCATCAAGGCGATGCAGACAGTTAACTTCCATCACGGCGGCCATGTTTATTGCGCAGCTAGAGATTGCTTAGGAACCACCGTATTTTTATATTTGAGAGGTCTCCTTTCTTCTATAGTGCTGTGGTAGTGTGAGAAGTTAATATTCTATTATGTCCAGTCCTGACAATTACCCTCGGTGAACCGAGGGGGGTAGCGCTGCCTGTCCTGAGCCGCCGCTGCAGGCCTTTATTGTCCACTCTCGTGCTCTAGCGTCAGAAATACAATGAATAACCTGATTTTCTCCAAACAAACCACTACACCAGTAGTGTTGATCGTTTAATGTAATAAGTCACTGTAATAGGTACCCTACACCGGCGGATTGCTGGGTGATCGGCAGGAGCACAGAGAAGATGCGACCGTCCACAGTCGCTGCTAGGACACACCCCCAATATGTTGGGTTTTATATCCCTTTAAGTATCAAAACCTGAAGTTACCAGAAAATTTCTTGTTCACAAAAAGTGTCAATGTGACAAATTTCACAATGAAAGGCAGGCAGTGATACATGAGTAATGATTGCAAATGGTTTTTACAGTATGGGTCAACACATCTTTTTAAAATTTAGGAGCCAGTAAAAATATGTTGGCAGTGGTATTTGTATATAGATATATGTAGAACAGCCCAAAAAGTTAGGAGCTGGCGATAAAATTCTAGAAGCCAGTGGCTCCCTGGCTCCTGGGGTTGTCGAGCCCTGTTACAGGCTTCATAACAAAATGTTCAAGACCATGAAAATGTTCGCATTAATATTTAAAATGTAACGCAGTGCATTTTAAAATGTCATTAATAGCATTAAACAATAAGCTTGTTCATATGGCGCTACACTACAGAAGTGCTTCTAACATAGGTAATATAACATGGAGTACGCATGTCATGTTCACATAAAAACATTGCAGCAGCATTAAAGGGACATAAAACAGGTTGAGATCTGTGCATATCCTAAAAGGGCCAATTAAAAATAGTTTGCAAAAAAAAATTTAAAAAATTGCTGGCAAATATCTTAAAACAATTTTCAAAAATAAGCAAAATTAATTAAATAGCTAAGCTGCCTTGAGCAGCCAACTCCACCCAAACTTATCAGTGTTTAGACACAGGTATTGTATTTTAACCCTTTGAGTGCTAAGCACTTTCCCACCTGGGTGCTAAGCGGTTTTAATTTTTTTATTTTTTTATTAAAAAAAAAAAGTCACTTTTTTTCAGATCCCCAAGACTTACACCAAAGGTTAGGCGATTACCTTTCCAACAGTGGGTCTTGGGGGTCTGTAGCTGCTTAGATGCCTGAGATACAGGCTTCAAGCAGCATGCCCCTGCTCCTATACTTAACATTGTTAATTTTAAATAAAGTTGTGCGGTGTCACTATGCCGGAGTAGGAGCGGATGGGAGCCCCCAGATCTCCCTCAAGGTGGGAGTGCTAGAGATGGCTCTGAGCAGTCATTAGCACCAGAGTGGTAAACTCTGAGACGGCTCAGAGCCGGCGTTAGCACTCAAGGGATTAACGGAGTTCAAAACTTCTAGGCATGCTCCAGCAGATAATCCCTATGCACTTTTGTATTCTACCAAAAGCAACAATAGATATAGATACAGTCATAAAAGGAAGTGTGTGGGGGGGGGGGGGGGGGGGAGTTAATGCTTCACAATTCAGAAACTAAAAAGAAAGGGTTAATGGAGAGTCACTGCAGTATAAATTTGCAGGTAAAGTAATTAAAGTACATATTATATTTTGTCTCTATCCCAACTTGCTTTATGTCCCTTTAACTTGAGAACCATATTATAGAAATGGGTATGTTTTGCAGGAGCCACGTAAAGGCTTTTAACAATGTGTATCAGGTTAAAAATTGCAAATCTTCAAGCAAAAAGAAACAAAAGGTTAATGTGACATTCTAAAAATAAAAAAATATATATATTTTCCTGATTCGATAATCTAACATCAGAGGTTGACAAATTGACAGCCAACTTAGAAACATGTAATGATATTGTGAAGCCAGACAAATGTTTTATACATACAGTTTGAAAGTGAATTAGTGTCTGGTTTTTAATAAACCGATTAAAAACAAGGGCACTTTAATTCATCAAAATTTCAGTTTTCTTAAAAAAAAAAAAAAAAAAAAAAAAAAACACACCCCTTTTAATTTTGAATGCCGCTCCAGCGATTACCCTGGCCATCGGAAGCCTCTGCAGATGTCAGAAATGACAAATCAGGCTTCCTCCAGTCACAGCTTCCTCCCCGGGGGAATCTTGGCCTGATACAACGCTGTGATTGGAGGAAGCCGGATTAGTCATTTTGGACCCGTCAAGACAGCTTGCGACGGGGGGAGGAAGTGCTGGAGCGGCTGCCATGATTAAAAGGTACGTTTTTTAAAAAAAAACGTGAAATATCAATTTTGATGAATTAAAGTGCCCTTGTTTTTAATAGGTTTATTAAAAAACCGGGCACTAATTCATCAAAATGGACCTTCACTTTAAGACTGTTTTCAATTTACTTCCATTATCAAATTTTACATTATTTTTATATACACACTTTCTAGGGAACAAGATCCTACTGCGCATGTGCACAAGCTCACATGGTACACGTATACAAGTATGTGATTGGCTGATGTCTGTCACATGACACAGGGTCCCGGAAAATGGGAGAGAGAAAAAAAATGTGTGCTGCTTATTTGAAAATCAAAGTAGGCGTTATCGCCTTGGCTTTTTATTATTTACTTATAAATGTAAAATTATAGGAGCCCTAATTTCCGGGATATTTCAGGCTGGAAATCAATAGGCAGGTTCAAAAATAGTGTAAGAAGCATTCTTATACACACACACATAAGGTATAGAAGGCTGATTTCATAAGGATCCTTCAAATAGCAAAGGAGTAATCCCTCCTAGTGTGCCTGAAACATGAGCAGGATTTCATAAGTGACTGTTAGCATATGTTTCAACGGAAAACTCCTCCTCACAGCTCCAATTTCTTTTCTGAAAGGAGCAGCTGCTTCCCCACCCAGCCTGACCCCAGTCAGCAACTGAACAACCACACAAGTGCTATAGCAGAACCCCCTAATAAAAATAAAAATGGCCATTGCTTAGCCGGGCATTCCCATCTTCTATAAAAGGAAAAAAAAAGGGGGGGGGGGGTTCTGGTTGTAGTAGCAAGATGTAAAGAAAATACTTTATAGTTAAAAATTGTTTTAAAGTCTCACTAACAAGGAAGAACATAGGGAATGTGGATAGATCAGCTGAGGTTAGGTTCCCAATTGTTGTATCACAGCCTTGTATTCTAAACAAAATGTTCTGAGCAGACTTGTGGCAAAACACATCCACACAAGTGTGACCCAATCTCATATTATGCCTGAATATGTGCATACTTGACATAAGTGCATTTTATGTCCCTTTTTGCACCACCACAAGGCTATCAACATTAATGTACTGTAAAACCTCTAGCTAACAAATGACAATTCCATTAGTTGTAGCAAGAAGCTCTTATGATAGGGGTGGAAAAATTCCACTACCGTTTACTAGTGAGGGGAAATGTGTCTGCTCAGCAGAGAAAAAGTTGCTAGTCTATTTAAATATAGAAATAAAAAGCCTCTTTTCTTACTATTTTCAAACTAGTGGAAAACCTCAAGACATATCAGAGCTTGACAATTTTTTCCAAAATCTAGAAGCATCGTTGTTACAGAGAGAAATAGCAGAATGGTGATTTTGTGTGCATGTGCTTATATACAAATAAATATCAATATGTTAACATATTACACATCATATCTATAAAATGGTAAATTAGATGAACCAAAAGAAAACAATTTACACTACAATTATTTTATATCGTGCATCAGTTGGCACTATATCTATAGGGAGGGCAGCATCTTAAAGAGGACTGATACTAGATAACAGCACATACTGTACACTGTGTTAATGTCGGGTAGGTGATTTTAAATAGACAAGTTTACAAAATGTTATCTTAAATGGGCATGAAACAATGTTTTACGTACATGATTCTAATTTACTTCTATTATCAAATGTTCTTTGCTCTCTTTGTTGAAAGCAAGGCTGTAAGCTCAGGAGCGTGCACAAGGCTGCAGCACTATATGGCAGCAGTTTTACAAGAATGTTATCCAAATGCAATAGCACTAGAGGGCAGCACTATTTTCTGCAATGTAGTGCTCCAGACACCTACCTAGGTATCTCTTCAACAAAGAAGACCATGGGAACTAAGCAAATCTGATATTAGAAGTAAATTGGAAACTTTTACAAGTGTATGCTCTGTCAAAATCACAAAAGAAAATATTTGGGTTTCAAATTCCTTTTAAACACAGGGCTGTTTCCTGACCTGAATTATTTAGCAACAAAAAAGTATTGCAGCAAAACTCTGTATATGAACTTGTGTTAGTACTACATATTTAATAACATATTTAAAGGTTGAGCCATGATAAATATGGCAGACTACAGAGTCATTTATTTTTCCCACTGGTGCAAACTAAACTAGCGACAGGTTTGAGGAGGCATTCTAATGCCAAAACATGTATAAGCAGCTCAGGCACCCTTGACAGCGCATCGTTTACAGATCTTCAGCTCCAACACCCATCCATGTGACAGCATCTGTTCCTCATTGACCAAGCTGCCTTCTGGGACTTGTAGTTCCCAACCGCAACTGGCTAAATTTGAGTTGCATCTGGTATCGTCTCACAGCAATTGGCAGGGGGGGGGGGAAGGTCACCAGGGCATAATGCAAATGTGCTAGTTGTGTGCGTGAAATTTGCTCTAGTCCTGGACAAGCAAGGAATAGCAACAGACAAGTAAAAAAATAAATAAAATTACTTCTTCCTATCTTTAACATTGCAGGGGGAAAAGTAACTTCTCATACCCAAATATAAAATGGAGTTGTATGTTGCCTTTGTATACACCATGCCTCTGCTTTTTGAAAGTTAACCCTATCTACCCTAGAGGGCATAGAAGCGATTAGGAAAGACATAGCAATACAGGGCACCTGGTAACATCATGGTACAAGACGGAGTTCTTGGGAAATCCATACTGCTCTCATATCTATTAAGGTCAACTATATTGAGTACACACTCAAAAAAAGGGGAATTTTCATTATTCTACTTCTTATTAACCTATTCACTCTGACAACATACATTTACTCATACACACTGCTGGAAATGTCCACTAGCCCCAGACAAGTAAGAGATATAGATAGAGATATAGATAGAGATATAGAAAAAAAGGGCTGGGCGATTAACCGCAGTTTTTATGGGGGGCGGGGCATCACGACGATCGTGCCGTGTGAAGACAATGGAAGGAGCCGGTCCCAGGCCACTGGTAACTGAGGGACATGTTCTGGCCTGGCATATAGCTAGGCAGAGGAGCCGTGCACACACCGCAGTTAGTAGAGGCGGCACTGCGGGGCATAGAAGAGTGGAGACACATGGTCGTGGTGGGTTGCTCACTCATGCGAGCTGGAAGCTGGAGACAAGCAAGTAAGAAACTTGCACTACAGGCTGGATAAGGCAGCGATCTGACTGCACTGCCACTGTCTGTAGGGTTATAAAGTAAACAAGCTTGAGGGGGAGGGAGGCTCAGTGGAAGTGAAAGCAGTCTGAATAACAGATGTGGCACTGCCCTGGCATATACTTATACCTGGAGATTAATCCAATAAAATATTTGTTTTTATTTTCATACATCTACACAGTAAGTAAAAAAACGTTTAATGGCTAATGCTTTACATACTTACAGTATATATGTTATGTAGGTGTTTGAAAATAAAAATTTTAAAGGGACAGTCTAGTCAAAATCAAACTTTCATGATTCAAATAGGGCATGCAATTTTTAACAACTTTCCAATTGACTTTTATCATTAAATTTACTTTGTTCCCTTGGTGGTATTTTTGAAAATCTAAACCTAGTTAGGTTCAAACTAATTTCTAAACCGTTAAAAACCGCCTCCTAGCTCAGAGCATTTTGAAACTTTTTCAGAGTTAGACAGTACTAGTTCATGTGTGTCATAGATAACATTGTGCTCATGCCCGTGGAGTTATTTAGGAGTCTGCACCGATTGGCTAAACTGTATGTCTGTCTAAAGCACTGAGATACGGGGACAGTCTGCAGAGGCTTAGATACACGCTAGTCAAAGAGGTAAAACATAATATATCAGTGCTGGTTATGCAAAACTGGGGGATGGGTAATAAAGGGATTATCTATCTTTTTAAACAAAAATTCTGGTGTAGACTGTCCCTTTAATGAATAAATCTCCAGGAATAAGTATATGCAGCAAGTTATTCAGATTGCTTTCAATTCCACTGAGCCTCTCTCCCCCTCCCCTTGTTTAGAAAATTAAGGAGTTTGTCATTTTTAATAAAATCGCAATTAAAACCTCGAATTTCATACATACATACATACATACATGTCAGAGTAGGCCAGAAGGAATACAAGGTTCTGCCCCCTAGACAGCTCACATTATAAGTAGTAGTTTCAAACAAAATGAAGATATACTTCTATAAAAACCGGATCCCCATTACCTTTTTAAGCATAATAAGCTAAACTTAAGCTTTTGATCTGTATGTGGTAGGCCTGCGTGAAAATATATCCTGCATTTATTTGAAAAACGAATGCCGAATATGGCCGCAGGCAGCAGCTCTTGGCCCTTTAAGGAGTCAGATATATAAGTGAGGCAGTGCAACACACAAATATCTGTGCAAATCCAAATCTTTGTATGTTGTATTTTCACATGGATATATCCCTCTCTAAAAAGAACTGAATACTGCTGCCTGCAGCCATATTCGGCAAACAAATGCAGAATAAAAAATTTATCCCATGGCTAGTATGTGAGCTGCCATAAGAAAAAAAAAATGGAGCACAAGCCTGACATGTAACTCAAATAAGGTAGGTTACCATAAAGATATCTCCTAAATACAGTACGAAGACTAAATCAGTGGTCTTCACAAGGAAGACTAAACAAACTAATGGAAAGGTATGCCCTATGGAAAAGGTTATTGTGGGTGATTGAGGTCAGTTTCTATAAAGAAAAAAAGTTAGAAGGACACTATAGAAACATTCCTGAAATATTTGAAGCTATTAAGATTATAAAGAAGGTTCATTGATTTGCAAAATAAGTTATCAATCTTGCACTATTTTTCTTATTTTGTCTAACTCCCAAATGTTATCATCATGAAGTATTTTACATTTTTTTGAGATCTCACCACTAAAATGTCAGTGAAAAACAAAAGTTTAAGAAATTGCAATAAAACTTTTTTTTAATTCTTTTAACTTGGCAATAAATATCTCCCTAAGTTTAAATATTACTATAGGTAACTGCTTGACAAATATATGACAACTAAAAATCAACACAGAAAAATGAGAGGCTAGCTACACGTGTATATAGGTATAAGGCAATAATCTAAATAATTAGAGCAACTCCCCAGTTATAGTACTGTTACGGTACCCCTGACTGTAGCTATCACAGCATAATACAGTGAAGCAATGCTATAGCTGAATATTTTAAAATAATTAAAAAAGGAAACATTTGATACATGTATGCAACAAGACCAAGGTTTTCTGCTTTCTAATTTGATCTATTATAAATTAATTTACTATTTTAAAAAAAACAACAACAACAACAACTTCTAAATAATAAAGTATTGTAAACTAGACTTAAAAAATAAATGTTACATTCAAGTCCTAAAGTGGCAAACTTGTCTTAAATGATTGGATACCATGGTATCCATTTGTTAAGGATTTGCTGACAGGGCATAAACTTTCTGAGGATGGTAAACTTGACACATTTTAAAATCAGACCCGGGAATATAAGCGATATGTTAGATGGACTTAATTGATCACTTCTAATAAATATGTGCTGTAAATTATTTTTTTATCTAGCTGTAACATTATATGCGTTGTATGGCTTGAGCATCTATTGGAGAACAGTTCAAACAATTAGTTCACAAAAAAAAAACTTTTGAAGTGGGTGGCCGGAGCACGGGTTATTTGAATAGCACAGCTAGATTAAAAAGTAAATTACTGTGCATTTTCATTAGACGTAGTTATCAATATCAGTAAGATTCAGGACCTGATTTTAAAATGTGTAAAGTTTACCATCACTTTAAACCAGGGGTATTAAGCTCATTGTATCTGGGGGGCCAATGGCCATGTGTGCTTCTCTAATGGGGGCTACATGAACAGAGTAAGGCCTCTGGAACTGGATATGCTAGGAACTGGAAGTGACATTTACCCAAGTAGTAGTGTATGGTGGGAGTTGTAGCACACAAACATACACAGTTGTGTATATTTGCCTGGTGATTGCCAAGTAAACTGATCATTCTGGAACTTTATAACTGTAAAAAGTTACCTTTATCCAACCAGTACATGGTGGAAGTTTACAATGGACAATGCCTGCTTGTCTTATATTTATCTACTGAGTGCCTGTATAGAACATCAACTTGTTACACCTCTTAAATTCTTAGAACCTTAAAAAATGGATGGGGCTCAAATAAATGATTACCTAATAAACAAGGGAGGGCATCTTTAGGGCCACATATGGCCCCTGTACTCTGAGACCACTGCTTTAAACACAGGAAAGGGATCAAAATACAAAAAGATAGCATTTAATTTTATGTTAGATTAGTTTAAGGATTTAGTAGATTAAACCCCATAGCCTAAGTATGAGGGACATTTCACCAACTCCAAAAAGCTACTTCACTTAAATTAGAAACCTCTGACCATCTCCATAAAATATCTACAGAATAAAACTGGATTTTGACTTTTGTGTCTCTGCGGAGCGCTGATATTCTTGTGCTGAGAGACTCACAAAGGATCCAGTATATCAGATAACCAGCAGCCCACACCCGTCACACAATGCGTCTAACACCCGTTATAACAGATGTGTCAGTGCAGAGAAGTTACATCGTGATAACGTCATCGTATGTAAAAAAAAAACATATATATCCTGTCACGACATAACCAATAAAAAGGCCGGCTCGGACCCTCCTCCCATAACGGCCTGGCACCTTTGTCCACAGAGAGAACGTCTCCGTCTAACAGCTTACGCCACCGCTAGGCCGCAGCCTCGGACATATTGCGAAGACCACTCTGCCGCCCCCTCCTCAGCGCCCCCGCCGCTCCCTGCCTGTCGCGCGCTTGGAAACTGGCGTGCGCCGGTGCCTCCTGGACTGGGGTAGAGGTTTAAAGATCGTGTGTACTGAAAAAGAGGGGTCTTGTGTCGCCCCTAGCGTTATAAACCGTTGGGGTCTGGTCGTGCTCGTCCGCCGGACACTTTACGCCTGGCATACACTATCAACTGCCGGTTCGCCGCTTTATACTCTTACAGCCCCTCTCATGCTTAACAAAACTGTAAAAAATAACATACACTAGCATACAGATATTTACGGGAACCAGCCAAATACTCCTCGGTGGCTTGTATCGCTATCTCCCTCCCCTGAGACGACCGCACCGCCGGCCGCCTCTTACCTGCAGCACAATGCGCCTCACAAAGCAGCAGCAGGCGCCGTCACGTGACCCCCGTCACCCGGCCGCGCGGACAACTTACCAGACGCTGACGTCACCTCTGCGCGACGGCTCCTGCAGTGCACTTCTCTCACCGCCTCCTTTTTGAAATATCCGATGAAATCGTTACTAGTGCACGGATATTTCAATATTTAAAACTATACCAAGATGGATACAAATCTATGCGCTCAATACTATTTACCGTTCCGTCCGTCTAGTGCTAGTCGCTTGCTAGTGACGTAGCGCATGCGCTGGTGGCTACCATGGTGATGGTGCAATGAGCCGGTTTGCAATTGCTGAGAGAAAAAAATGCTCTGTCTTTGCTGACAGTTTTGTGTTCCTGGAATCTGCAACGCCACCTTCCCTATTGTGTTTGTAAACATAACACTATTGCTCTCAGTTCTAGACATGCCAGCAGGGGGCAAATAAGGTAGTTTGTGCTTGGTTGGGTGGCACTGCTATGTGTTCTGTGTAATATGTTTATACCTATGCCACCGCAAGGGTTCCATTAATGTAATACAAGGAATTAAAAATAACCTGATCAGCTTGTCATAAGCTGTTACAACAAAATGGTCTCATTACACAGTTTTCTTAAAGGGATATTAAACCCAACATTTTTCTTTCATGATTCAGATAGAAAATAACATTTTTAAAAAGTTTCCAATTTACTTCTATTATCAAATGTATTTTGTTCTCGTGTTATTCTTTGTTGAAGAGATACCTAGGTAGGTAGCGTGCACATACCTGAGGAACAACATGACAGGAAATAGTGCTGCCATCTAGTGCTCCTGCTAATGTATAACATTGTTGCAAAACTGCTGCCATGTAGTGCTGCAGACACGTGCACACCCTTGAGCTTACATTTCTGCTTTTCAACAAAGAATAATAAGAAAATGAAGGAAATATGATAATAGAAGTAAATTAGAAAGTTGTTTAAAATGTTATGTTCTATCTGAATCATGAAAGAACAAATTTGTGTTTTATGTCCCTTTAACAATATCTCCTCAACTGCCTTACCAATACCACAAAAGTGGTGTAAGCTGCATCTGCATCATTCCCATTGTATCAGAATGAATATGTCTGTTATAAAGAGCATAGTAGAAAAACAAAATAATGTATTTATTGCTGGGAATAAGCTGAAGACACATAGTGAGCCAATGACAAAAGATCTTCAAACCAAACATACAGTATTGTCATGGCTTGGGATGTCTTCCTGCAGCTCCACTGGCCAAGACTAATGCCCCGATATGCTAATTCCGCCCGACCACAACCATATCATTTCTCAGTTGCAGCTGTCGCCTGCCCATCCTGTAGTGGCTCCTCCCAAAAAGAGCCAGTGGGCCAAATCACAAGTCCTCTTGCCTCCATGTTCTGAAAAGCCTAAATTTAATGTTTGTAGATATGTGTGCGTAACCATTAGTCACCTAGTGGTGTCTTGCGCCTTTTGGACCTACCTAGGTATGCTTTTCAACAGAGGATACCAAGAGAACAAAGTAATTCTGATAATAGAACTTATTTTTATAAAAATAAAAAAAAAATCTAAGTATTTCCCAAAGATAAACTGATATATTATTATTGTTTATCGCTCTATGAAATTCTGTATTATAGGTTACACACGTAAGGGTATACAATGACCTTGTTCATGGTAAAAGAAAAGATAAATGAAACTGTCTAAAGAAAACAAATCAATACCGGAGGATGTGTCCTGCTCCCAAGAGCTAACTTTCTACAGCTTGAGAGTGGGTAGACATAGGGTTGGGGAAGCTTGTTAAGTGAATTTTATTTGGTGCAGTAAGACAAGGTAGTTCAGGATTTATTTTTGGTGACAATGAAGTAATACAATTAGACAAGGCTCTGTAATTAGGTGTGTTTTTAAAGCGCACCTGAAATTATACAAGGTTGGAGAAAGTCTAATAGAGTGAGGTAGAAAATTCCAGAGGCTAGGAACAGCGTGCGAGAAGTCCATAACAATAGATATTAGGGAGATTCTCTGATGTCACCATTCATTAGCGCATACATTCTAGGACATACTTTCCAAATAAGTTAAAAGTAATGAATAATGGAATCAAAATTATCTATAAAAACAAATTTAAATCTAAATCTTTATACTATAAAGAAAGCACTTACTGAAAAATACATTTTCAAATGAGTTTTTTGGAAACGTAGCATCCAAGAGGTGCTGCCTGTTGTGAAGTCAATCAAGTATTTTTATAATAAAGTTTTCTTTTTCATGACTTTGGGTACTTTATTTTTACATCACCCCAGCCTGGATACCTTTGGTTTTGTATGATAAACTAGAGACTCATTTGGGGCCAATTTAAAGTGCTGTATTGAAAAACTGCCTGACTTTCATGCACCTTGGATTTCATTAGATACATTCCTACAGTGTTCTATCTACTTCACAAAATAATGGCCAAACAACATTGAAGTCAGATGAATGAAGCCAGTCCTCCAGGTTGCAGTCAAATTGGTCAACAGGTGGAACATCTTGTATTCAGGTGACCAAAAGAAGACAAGTTTGGAAAAAGAACATTGGCTTTACATGTCTACTGTAGATACCAAGAGTGTACCTCACTGTTTGTGTTTTTATTGAGGCAAATCAGAAAACAATTCAGACTTATTATAGCACATAAAACATAATTTAAGTAAGAACTTACCTGATAAATTAATTTTTCATATTGGCAAGAGTCCATGAGCTAGTGACATATGGGATATACAATCCTACCAGGAGGGGCAAAGTTTCCCAAACCTCAAAATGCCTATAAACACACCCCTCACCACACCCACAATTCAGTTTAAGGAATAGCCAAGCAGTGGGGTGATAAAGAAAGGAGTAGAAAGCATCAACAAAGGAAATTTGGAAAAAATTGTGCTTTATACAAAAAATCATAACCACCATAAAAAGGGTGGGCCTCATGGACTCTTGCCAATATGAAAGAAATTAATTTATCAGGTAAGTTCTTACATAAATTATGTTTTCTTTCATGTAATTGGCAAGAGTCCATGAGCTAGTGACATATGGGATATCAATACCCAAGATGTGGAGTCTTCCACTCAAGAGTCACTAGAATGGGAGGGAATACAAAAAACATATAAAAACAGCCATATTCCGCTGAAAAAATTAATCCACAACCCAAAAAAATAAGTTTATTTCATTTTTGAAAGAAAAAACTTAAATCAAAAGCAGAAGAATCAAACTGAAACAGCTGCCTGAAGAATTTTTTTACCAAAAACTGCTTCCGAAGAAGCAAATACATAAAAACAGTAGAATTTAGTAAATGTATGCAAAGAGGACTAAGTCGCCGCTTTGCAAATCTGATCAACTGAAGCTTCATTCTTAAAAGCCCACGAAGTAGAGACTGATCTAGTAGAATGAGCTGTAATTCTCTGAGGCGGGGCCTGACCCGACTCCAAATAAGCTTGATGAATCAAAAGTTTCAACCAAGAAGCCAAGGAAATAGCAGAAGCCTTCTGACCTTTCCTAGGACCAGAAAATAAAACAAATAGACTGGAAGTCTTCCTGAAATCTTTAGTAGCTTCCACATAATATTTCAAAGCTCTTACCACATCCAAAGAATGTAAGGATCTCTCCAAAGAATTCTTAGGATTAGGACATAAGGAAGGGACAACAATTTCTCTACTAATGTTGTTAGAATTCACAACCTTAGGTAAAAATTGAAAAGAAGTCAGCAAAACTGCCTTATCCTGAAGAAAAATCAGAAAAGGAGACTCACAAGAAAGAGCAGATAGCTCAGAAACTCTTCTAGGTGAAGAGATAGCCAAAAGGAACAACACTTTCCAAGAAAGTAGTTTAATGTCCAAAGAATGCATAGGCTCAAACGGAGGAGCCTGTAAAGCCTTCAGAACCAAATTAAGACTCCAAGGAGGAGAAATTGATTTAATGACATGCTTAATACGAACTAAAGCCTGTACAAAACAGGGAATATCAGGAAGTATAGCAATCTTTCTGTGAAATAAAACAGAAAGAGCGGAGATTTGACCTTTCAAGGAACTTGCAGACAAACCCTTATCCAAACCATCTTGAACGAACTGTAAAATTCTAGGAATTCTAAAAGAATGCCTGGAGAATTTATGAGAAGAACACCATGAAATGTAAGTCTTCCAAACTCTATAATAAATCTTTCTAGAGACAGATTTACGAGCTTGTAACATAGTATTAATCACTGAGTCAGAGAAACCTCTATGACTTAGAACTAAGTGTTTAATTTCCATGCCTTCAAATTTAATGATTTGAGATCCTGATGGAAAAACGGACCTTGAGATAGTAGGTCCGGCCGTAACGGAAGTGGCCAAGGCGGGCAACTGGACATCCGAACCAGATCCGCATACCAAAACCTGTGTGGCCATGCTGGAGCGACCAGCAACACAAAAGACTGTTCCATGATGATTTTGGAGATCACTCTTGGAAGGAGAACTAGAGGCGGGAAGATGTAAGCAGCATGATAACACCAAGGAAGTGTCAGCGCATCCACTGAACATCCCTGGACCTGGACAGGTATCTGTGAAGTTTCTTGTTTAGATGAGAGGCCATGAGATCTATCTCTGGAAGACCCCACATCTGAACAATCTGAGAAAACACATCCGGATGGAGAGACCACTCCCATGGATGTAATGTCTGGCGGCTGAGATAATCCGCCTCCCAATTGTCTACACCTGGGATATGCACCGCAGAGATTAGACAGTAGCTGGATTCTGCCCAAGCAAGTATCTGAGATACTTCTTTCATAGCTTGGGGACTGTGAGTCCCACCCTGATGATTGACATAAGCCACAGTTGTGATATTGTCTGTCTGAAAACAAATGAATGGTTCTCTCTTTAGCAGAGGCCAAAACTGAAGAGCCCTGAGAATTGCACGGAGTTCTAAAATATTTATTGGTAATCTCGCCTCTTGAGATTTCCAAACCCCTTGTGCTGTCAGAGATCCCCAAACAGCTCCCCAACCTGAAAGACTCGCATCTGTTGAGATTACAGTCCAGGTTGGCCGAACAAAAGAAGCCCCTTGAACCAAACAATGGTGATCTGTCCACCAAGTCAGAGAGTGTCGTACATTGGGATTCAAGGATATTAATTGTGATATCTTTGTATAATCCCTGCACCCTTGATTCAGCATGCAAAGCTGTAGAGGTCTCATGTGAAAACGAGCAAAGGGGATCGCGTCCGATGCTGCAGTCATGAGACCTAAAACTTCCATGCACATAGCCACTGAAGGGAATGACCAAGACTGAAGGTGCTGGCATGCTGCGACCAATTTTAAACGTCTCTTGTCTGTTAGAGACAGAGTGATGGGCACTGAATCTCTCTGGAAGCCTAAAAAGGTGACCCTTGTCTGAGGAATCAAGAAACGTTTTGGTAAATTGATCCTCCAACCATGTTTCCGAAGAAACAACACTAGTTGATTCGTGTGAAATTCTGCAGTATGTAAAGACTGAGCTAGTACCAAGATATCTTCCAAATAAGGAAACACCGCAATACCCTGTTCTCTGATTACAGATAATAGGGCACCCAGAACCTTTGAAAAGATCTTTGGAGCTGTTGCTAGGCTAAATGGAAGAGCAACAAATTGGTAATGCTTGTCTAGAAAAGAGAATCTCAGAAACTGATAGTGTTCTGGATGAATCGGAATATGAAGGTATGCATCCTGCAAGTCTATTGTGGACATATAATGTCCTTGCTGAACAAAAGGCAGAATAGTCCTTATAGTCACCATCTTGAAAGTTGGTACTCTTACATAACGATTCAAAATTTTCAGATCCAGAACTGGTTTGAATAAATTTTCTTTCTTTAGTACAATGAATAGGCTTGAATAAAACCCCAAACCTTGTTCCTGAGGAGGAACTGGCATGATTGCCCCTGAAGACTCCAGGTCTGAAACACACTTCAGGAAAGCCTGAGCTTTTACTGGATTTACAGGAATGCGTGAGAGAAAAAATCTTCTCACATGAGGTCTTACTTTGAATCCTATTCGATACCCTTGAGAGACAATGCTCTGAATCCAATGATTTTGGACAGATTTTATCCAAAAATCATTGAAAAATCTTAATCTGCCCCCTACCAGCTGAGCTGGAATGAGGGCCGCACCTTCATGCGGACTTAGGGGCAGACTTTGGTTTCCTAAATGGCTTGGATTTATTCCAATTTGAGGAAGGCTTCCAATTGGAAGCAGAATCCCTGGGAGGAGGATTGAGTTTTTGTTTCTTATTCTGACGAAAGGAACGAAAATGGTTAGAAGCCTTAGATTTAACCTTAAGTTTTTTATCCTGAGGCAGAAAAACTCATTTTCCTCCAGTGATAGTTGAAATAATATAATCCATCTGAGAACCAAATAAATTATTACCTTGGAAAGATAGAGATAGTAATCTAGATTTAGATGTCATATCAGCATTCCAAGATTTAAGCCAAAAAGCTCTTCTAGCTAATACAGCTAAAGACATGAATCTAACATCAATTTTGATAATATCAAAAATGGCATCACAAATAAAATGATTAGCATGTTGCAGTAAGCGAGTAATGCTAGATATGTCAGGATCCAATTCTCGTTGCGCTAAATTCTCCAACCAAAAAGTTGAGGCAGCCGTAACATCAGCCAAAGAAATAGCAGGTCTGAGAAGATGACCTGAATATAAATAGGCCTTCCTTAGATAAGATTCAAGCTTCCTATCTAAAGGATCCTTAAAGGAAGTACTATCTTCCATAGGAATAGTGGTACGTTTAGCAAGAGTAGAAATAGCCTCATCAACTTTGGGGATTTTCTCCCAAAACTCTATAGATTTTGCTGGTAAAGGATACAATTTTTTAAACCTTGAAGAAGGAATAAAAGAAGTACCTGGCTTATTCCATTCCCTAGAAATCATATCAGAAATAGCCTCAGGAATAGGAAAAACCCCTGGGGAAACCACAGGAGGTTTAAAAACAGCATTTAAACGTTTATTAGACTGAACGTCAATAGGACTGGTTACCTCAATATCCAAAGTAATTAACACTTCTTTTAATAAATTATTATGTTGCTGGTCATTTGAAATTTCATCAGCTAAATGAGAAGTTTTTAAAAGACCTTTTACGTTTATTAGAAGGTGGAAATGCAGACAAAGCCTTCAGAATAGAATCAGAAACAAATTCTTTAAAATTTACAGGTATATCATGTACATTAGAAGTTGAAGGAACTGCAACTGGCAATGTACTATTACTGATGGAAACACTATCTGCATGTAAAAGTTTATCATGACAACTATTACAAATGACATTTGGTGGAATAATTTCTACACTTTTACAACAAATGCACTTAGCTTTGGTAGACCCGATGTCAGGCAGCAATGTTCCAGCAGAAACTTCTGAGACAGGATCAGATTGGGACATCTTGCTCAATGTAAGAGAAAAAACAACATATAAAGCAAAATTATCTATTTCCTTATATGACAGTTTCAGGAATGGGAAAAAATGCAAAAGCATAGGTCTCTGATAGAGAAAAAAGCAAGAGGCAAACATCAATGGGGTATTGAAATAATGAAAAATAAGCGGAAATGACACATTCGCGTCACTAATGACACTGCCGTGTGAAAGGTCTCTGCGTCACGTATGACGCCGGAAATGACGAAGTTGCGTCATAAACGTATTTTTTCGCGCCAAAAATATTTTCGCGCCAAGAATGACGCAATAAATTTTAGCATTTGGCGCACCCGCGGGCCTAATACACTATAAATGATTTGTGTTTTCTCACTTCTGTATGCTGGCGAAGGGGACTAGATCCCCGAAAATGTTACATTAAAGTGTTTTTACTTATTTTCAAAATGACCTGTGAGTGCATACCTTACTTTGTGTATTTACAGGGAGTGCAGAATTATTAGGCAAGTTGTATTTTTGAGGATTAATTTTATTATTGAACAACAACCATGTTCTCAATGAACCCAAAAAACTCATTAATATCAAAGCTGAATAGTTTTGGAAGTAGTTTTTAGTTTGTTTTTAGTTATAGCTATTTTAGGGGGATATCTGTGTGTGCAGGTGACTATTACTGTGCATAATTATTAGGCAACTTAACAAAAAACAAATATATACCCATTTCTATTATTTATTTTTACTAGTGAAACCAATATAACATCTCAACATTCACAAATATACATTTCTGACATTCAAAAAAAACAAAAACAAATCAGTGACCAATATAGCCACCTTTCTTTGCAAGGACACTCAAAAGCCTGCCATCCATGGATTCTGTCAGTGTTTTGATCTGTTCACCATCAACATTGCGTGCAGCAGCAACCACAGCCTCCCAGACACTGCTCAGAGAGGTGTACTGTTTTCCCTCCTTGTAAATCTCACATTTGATGATGGACCACAGGTTCTCAATGGGGTTCAGATCAGGTAAACAAGGAGGCCATGTCATTAGATTTTCTTCTTTTATACCCTTTCTTGCCAGCCACGCTGTGGAGTACTTGGACGCGTGTGATGGAGCATTGTCCTGCATGAAAATCATGTTTTTCTTGAAGGATGCAGACTTCTTCCTGTACCACTGCTTGAAGAAGGTGTCTTCCAGAAACTGGCAGTAGGACTGGGAGTTGAGCTTGACTCCATCCTCAACCCGAAAAGGCCCCACAAGCTCATCTTTGATGATACCAGCCCAAACCAGTACTCCACCTCCACCTTGCTGGCGTCTGAGTCGGACTGGAGCTCTCTGCCCTTTACCAATCCAGCCACGGGCCCATCCATCTGGCCCATCAAGACTCACTCTCATTTCATCAGTCCATAAAACCTTAGAAAAATCAGTCTTGAGATATTTCTTGGCCCAGTCTTGACGTTTCAGCTTGTGTGTCTTGTTCAGTGGTGGTCGTCTTTCAGCCTTTCTTACCTTGGCCATGTCTCCGAGTATTGCACACCTTGTGCTTTTGGGCACTCCAGTGATGTTGCATCTCTGAAATATGGCCAAACTGGTGGCAAGTGGCATCTTGGCAGCTGCACGCTTGACTTTTCTCAGTTCATGGGCAGTTATTTTGCGCCTTGGTTTTTCCACACGCTTCTTGCGACCCTGTTGACTATTTTGAATGAAACGCTTGATTGTTCGATGATCACGCTTCAGAAGCTTTGCAATTTTAAGAGTGCTGCATCCCTCTGCAAGATATCTCACTATTTTTGACTTTTCTGAGCCTGTCAAGTCCTTCTTTTGACCCATTTTGCCAAAGGAAAGGAAGTTGCCTAATAATTATGCACACCTGATATAGGGTGTTGATGTCATTAGACCACACCCCTTCTCATTACAGAGATGCACATCACCTAATATGCTTAATTGGTAGTAGGCTTTCGAGCCTATACAGCTTGGAGTAAGACAACATGCATAAAGAGGATGATGTGGTCAAAGTACTCATTTGCCTAATAATTCTGCACACAGTGTATATATATATATATATATATATATATATATATATATATATATATATATATATAAATAAGACACTACTTATTGGGGAGAAGAGAGCAATTATTAGCTTTTTTATAATTACTTAGGTGCAAACCCTGTAGAACAAATATTTAAACCTCCAAAACCAGAAAGAACAAATAGAGGGTACAAGTATTACCCTCACGAAAGCCAGGGATTTCAGCACTCAAAATATCAAAATAATATATTTAAGGGGGGGCAGAGCCTATAGCTGTTGCAGAAGGACGCGTTTGTGGGGAGCTCCCGATATTCATTGATTTTTTAGGGGTTATCCCCTACTAGAACTGCTGTTTTTCTTTGATTTATATTGAGGATACCCGCTGAGGTGCCCTGAGAAACCACAGAGAGGTCGTTGGGTGCTTTCACGGAGGTGGACCTTCTTATGTTCCTCAGCTGAACTGCATGGACACTGGCCACGTGGCGGGGAAACCTGCACTGTGACTCTGTTTGCCCAAGTTGTTGAGGCCCGTTCCCCCCTTCAGATCAGAAGATCATTGGCAGCGAAAAGTGCTGCACTACCATGGAAACTGCTATTCTGAATCCATTGCTTGACTTGATGGAAAATTTCTGTTCAACCATAATAGAAGAACTGAATGTAGCTTTCCAGCCTTCCCTAACTACTGATAGGTAGAGCTTGCAGCGACCCAGATCTGCAACTGAAAAGAGAGAGACATTGCAGGAAGATTTCGTTCAGACCGGGTTTCCTGACTTGAAATTACAGAGGAATATATCGGAACCTCTAACTACTACCACAGCAGATCGTATCACATTCTCCACTGACGGGCGACCTGAGCCTATGGTGTGTGAGGAGAATGCCCAGTTGGATTGGCATGGGAAAGGCACAAGAAAGGTCGGCATTATTGAGTCTGGATACGTCCATTGGCTGCATGCCTGGTACACTCGGCTTCACGAAAAATGCCAAGAAAAATGATGAGAAAAACACCTAGAAATGGAAGTCTTCCAGACCTGATAATATATCATCCTAGATACAGATTGACGAGCCTGTAACATAGTATTAATTACGGAGTCAGAGAAACCTCTATGACTGAGAATCAAGTGTTCAATCTCCATACCTTCAAATTTAAGGATTTGAGATCCTGATGGAAAAAAGGACCTTACGATAGAAGGTCTGGTCTTAACGGAAGAGTCCATGGTTGGCAAGAGGCCATCCGGACAAGATCCGCATACCAAAACCTGTGAGGCCATGCTGGAGCCACCAGCAGAATAAACGAACGCTCCTTTAGAATCTTGGAAATCACTCTTGGAAGAAGAACTAGAGGCGGAAAGATATAAGCAGGATGATACTTCCAAGGAAGTGACAATGCATCCACTGCTTCCGCCTGAGGATCACTGGATCTGGACAGATACCTGGGAAGCTTCTTGTTTAGATGAGAAGCCATCAGATCTATTTCTGGAAGTCCCCATATTTGAACAATCTGAAGAAATACCTCTGGGTGAAGAGACCATTCGCCCGGATGTAGCGTTTGGCGACTGAGATAATCCGCTTCCCAATTGTCTATACCTGGGATATGAACTGCAGAAATTAGACAGGAGCTGGATTCCGCCCATACAAGTATTCGAGAGACTTCTTTCATAGCCAGGGGACTGTGAGTCCCTCCTTGATGATTGACATATGCCACGGTTGTGACATTGTCCGTCTGGAAACAAATGAACGACTTTCTCTTTAGAAGAGGCCACGACTGAAGAGCTCTGAAAATTGCACGGAGTTCCAAAATGTTGATTGGTAATCTCGTCTCCTGAGATTCCCAAACCCCTTGTGCTGTCAGAAACCCCCATACAGCTCCCCAACCTGTCAGACTTGCATCTGTTGAGATCACAGTCTAGGTTGGAAGAACAAAAGAAGCCCCCTGAACTAAACGATGGTGGTCTGTCCACCACGTCAGAGAGTGTCGAACAATCGGTTTTAAAGATATTAATTGAGATATCTTTGTATAATCCCTGCACCACTGGTTCAGCATACAGAGCTGAAGAGGTCGCATGTGAAAGCAAGCAAAGGGGATCGCGTCCAATGCAGCAGTCATAAGACCTAGAATTTCCATGCATAAGGCTACCAAAGGGAAAGATTGAGACTGAAGGTTTCGACAAGCTGAAACCAATTTCAGACGTCTCTTGTCCGTCAGAGACAGAGTCATGGACACTGAATCTATCTGGAAACCTAAAAAGGTTACCCTTGTCTGAGGAATCAACAAACTTTTTGGTAAATTGATCCTCCAACCATGTTCTTGAAGAAACAACACTCATAAAAGACTGGAAAGGTTCTTTCTATTGAAAAATGAGCAAAGGGAATTGAATCCAATGCTGTGGCCATAAGACCTAAAACTTCTATGCATATATAGCAACTGAAGGAGACTAAAGGTATCGACAGACGGAACCCAATAAAATTATCCCTTGTCTGATAGAGACAAAGACAGTGACACAAACTATCTGGAAACCTAAAAAGGTGACCCTTGTGTGAGGAATCAAGAGCTTTTGAAAAAAAGATCCTCTAACTATGTCCTGAAGAGCAAGTGAATCATATGAGATTCCGCATCCTCAGAAAATAATCTGAATGAAAACAGAAAAATGAAAATATGCATTTATTGTATCTAATGAAAACAAATAATGCTATCAATGACCATAAAAAGGCAAAATAGTTTGAATAAAACTCCAAAACCCGGTTCCTAAAAAAGGAACTGGAAGAAATACCCCAGAAGATTCCAGGTCTGAGCAGCGCTTGAACCCCATGGGTGCCTAGCCATGCTTCAACAGTACCCAAAATATATAGGACAGAAACACACTTAAAGAAAGTGTTAGCCTTACTGGAATAAAATCAAAGAAATTTGGACAAAATAGAACCAAATAAATTTCAAAGAAGTCTTAACCTGCCCCTTACCAGCCAAGCTGGAATACAGCACGTACATCGCAATATTAGGGAGCTGATTTCGAACTCCAATTATAAACATGTTACTTGGGAAAGAACTCAGGAATTTGTTCCTTAATAAGAACAACCAAACTAGTATAAGCTTAAAGTTTTAGTCTTAGAACTCAATCTTGAAGCCCAGAGTAACAGTTAAGAATTGAATCCAATTATAAAACAAATAATTGATTATCTTAGAACAAAAGAAATATGGATTTTATTTTTTTATTTTTTTTTAAAAAATCACAAAATTCTTCTAGCTAAAATAGCTAAAGACATAGATTAACCCTCATTTGCAAAAATATTCAATAAAATGAAGACACAAATGAAATTATTAGCATGATAGTCCAGTTAAAAGGACCAGTCAAAACAGTGGACTTGCATAATCAATAAATGCAAAACAACAAGACAAATGCAACAGCACCTAGTCTAGTAAATGTTGTCCCTTTAACAATGCTAAAATAAATCATAATCTGATACTTGATCTTAAAGTAAACAGAAAAAATGAAGCAATTGCAATATCCAAATAAATCACAGGACCAAGAAAAGTACCTGAAACTAAATAATTTTCCATAAATAAGATACAACTATCTAAAGGAAAATAAATACTATTTTGCTATAGAAACAATAGCATAATTAGTAGAAGTAGAGATAGCCTCAATAAATTGGAGAACCCTCCAAATTGAATTTAACTGCTGGCAAAGAATATAGTTTAAAACCTTTGAAGAAGGAATAAAAGAAAATTCTCAGCCTATTCCATTCCCTAGTATGGGGAATTGGAAAGAAAACCTCTGAAAACACAGAAGAATAAAATAGGCAGAAATAGTGTCAGCTAGTCTTAAAGAACTAGTTACCTTAATATCCAAAATAATTAGCACCTTTTCAACAAAGAACAAATGTACTTTAATAATAGAAAAATAATAAAAAAGTAGATTTGTTAGTGTCAATATCTGATGAAGAAAATTTCTGAAAGAGAAAAAATATCATCAGAGAAGGATATATCGGTATGTTGTTGGTCATTTGAAACTTCAATAATTAAAAAAAGAAGTGAAAAAGACCTAAAAATTTTATTAGAAGGCACGAAGTCAGACAAAGCCTTTAAAATAGAATCAGAAAAAATTTTCTTATAAATCTTCTAAATATTTCTTGTACATAAGATGTAAGAATGGAAATAAATAAAGCATAAATACTAATGGATTCTGCATGTAAAAGTATATCATAATAACTTATTACAAACCATAGCTAAAGATAAACATTTATAACATTTAAAATAAATGAACTTAGCTTTGGTAGAACTGAAACTCAGTTAAGCGTTTTTCCAGAAGTGGCTTCTGATTCAGGGTCAATCTGAGACATCTTGCAATATGTAATAGAAAAAACAACATATAAAGCAAAATTGATCAAATTCCTTAAGTGACAGTTTCAGGAATGGGAAAAAAATGCCAATGAACAAGCTTCTAGCAACCAGAAGCAATAAATAATGAGACTTAAATATTGTGGAGACAACAATGACGCTCGAATTTTTTAGCGCCAAAAAAGCCGCCCACATTATTTGGCGCCTAAATGCTTTTGGCGCCAAAAATGGCGCAACATCCGGTAACGCCAACATTTTTTGGCGCAAAAACGTAAAAAAATGATGCAACTTCCGGCGACACGTATGACGCCAGAAATGACAAGAAAATTTTTGCGCCAAGAAAGTCCGCGCCAAGAATGACGCAATAAAATGAAGCATTTTCAGCCCCCGCGAGCCTTACAGCCCACAAGAAAAAAGTCAAATTGATTTATTCATATGCATTATCCCAAATATGAAACTGACTGTCTGAAATAAGGAACGTTGAACATCCTGAATCAAGGCAAATAAATGTTTAAACACATATATTTAGAACTTTATATAAAAGTGCCCAACCATAGCTTAGAGTGTCACAGAAAATAAGACTTACTTACCCCAGGACACTCATCTCATGTAGTAGAAAGCCAAACCAGTACTGAAACGAGAATCAGTAGAGGTAATGGTATATATAAGAGTATATCGTCGATCTGAAAAGGGAGGTAAGAGATGAATCTCTACGACCGAAAACAGAGAACCTATGAAATAGACCCCGTAGAAGGAGATCATTGAATTCAAATAGGCAATACTCTCTTCACATCCCTCTGACATTCACTGCACACTGAGAGGAAAACCGGGCTCCAACCTGCTGCGAAGCGCATATCAACGTAGAATCTAGCACAAACTTACTTCACCACCTCCATGGGAGGCAAAGTTTGTAAAACTGATTTGTGGGTGTGGTGAGGGGTGTATTTATAGGCATTTTGAGGTTTGGGAAACTTTGCCCCTCCTGGTAGGAATGTATATCCCATACGTCACTAGCTCATGGACTCTTGCTAATTACATGAAAGAAATACAATCTGCTGAGAGTTCAGGCAACTCTCCCATAGCTGGGAAATGAACGTTGAGCAGTTGAATTTTCCGCATTTCTCTGTGAGCTGCATATGCAGACAGAGTTACTGGAAAATGGGCATTGGCTGATACTGCTACAGGAGTGAAACGAGATATGTCTCTGACAATACAGAGATACTAACAGTATGTATAATTGGGGAACAAATTACACATTGACTCTAACTGCCACTCTTTCATCCCTAACTAAATGATGGCAATTATGCCTGATGTGTGGGGGACTTTAATATTAAATGCTAAATTGTTGGACTTGGTCTTACATAGAAATCCACATAGCCCATTTCTTCTCAGAAGTTAAGAATCTCCCTCCGAACTGTGACATTTCACCTGTTTAGTCTGGCAATGGCTCAAGTTCCTCATAATTTTTACAAAGGATGTTTATCACTGTCACTATTACTGTCATTTTATTCTCTGTCTCATTCTATGATAGCTGTGTTAATTTTTGATCAGTAGATTAGGAACAATAGAAAGTGCATTAGAGTGATTATAGCTCAGGATCTTGTAAAAATTTGCCATTGGCTATTGTATTTCACAAACATGTTCTGTGAGTTCCATTAAAATCACTGATCTACTACTCCAGATTACATATCAGAACTGTATTATATATATATATCATTGACCACTTTCTGAGTAATAGTACATAGGCTTAGGAAAAGGATTCAATTAGTTTGTTTAACGCTATTGATAACCTCTCACATTGTTATGCTGGTATAGTAATATATCATGTGTCATATATACAGTAAGTGTATTGATTGAGCTATTCAATGTTTTAAAAATCAATTTTATTTTTCACGGTCAGGCTAGGCATAGGGTGATCCATTTTTTCTCCAATCTATGTATCATTGATATAATCTCTGAAACTATTGATCTTTGCTGTTGTTTTAAAATATAAGTCAAGGGTTCAAAAGTGATCCTATCACCATTTAAACAAACCTCCTATGTCTCATAATTTAGTTTTTAAAGCCCAAGAGAGGCCTTTGTAGGTCCAGGAGGTAGCAAATGAGAGCTCATGTTTTATCTCTATTATTATTGTATAGGCACCGTTTGGGTTACATAGATATTGTATAGTGGTATTCAATGTGCTTTTTACATTTACAAGTACTTGCAAATGTTGTGGAAAGGGGAAGCTGGTACTCTGGTTGTTTGAAAATTGTTTTGTATCTCTCTAAAAATCTGTTTGTTACAGACTCCTTTGTATTTTGAAATATTTACATATACCTGTTACCCCTGCAAATTATTTCTCAATAAAAAAAAAATATTTAAAAAAAAAATATATATTTTAAAAAACTTGTCCCAAAATAGAGCAAGATTTTAAAAAATCTTGGCGCTGCAACAAATGCAGCTGAAACTAGTGATTGGATATACTATGAAACAGGTCAAGGTACACAAAGTATAAAAGTCTTTGGCCTTAGCAGTGAAAATCAACAAAATAGTTAAAATGCAGTGATAAATTTATTGATACAATGTTAAACACATAAAAAAGCTGATCAGCATATGAAAAAAATAATAGAAATAATAACAATGTAACAAACGATAACTTGATACAATAAGAACGATTAAAACAAATAACAGTGTAGCATAAGAAAAAAAAATAAATAATAAAGAGTACAATAAAAATAAATGGACCCTGAAACTAATGTGGAATCCAAACGATGAAGTCCGGAATAGAAGTTAAGAAATCGACATCCACAGCTGATTCCTTGAGAAGCAGAATGGAGCTGGAACGACAAACGGATCCAAATCAAACGCAAGCAGAGAACCAAAATTAAGGTGTTCAATTTTACTTACACCATATCTTGGTCTCTGCAGTGGCGATGAATCCTCTTTGCAAGCTGCAGCGGAGCCGGATAAGCCTTTGGTGCGAATACCGGTATTCTCTGAATTACTACGTTCAAGTTCAAGACAGCACAGAAGCCGGTCTGTGATAGTTGTATGACGTAGCGTCAGGTAACGTGTAGTGGGAGGAGCAACACGTTTCAGCCCGGTCAGGGCCTTTGTCAAGCTCCAGAGAGATGTGATACAGGAACTTTTAAACCCATATCCTCTATGATCATTGGTTGAATACCACAGATAGGAGTGCCTTATACACAAAAGACATAATGATAGCAATTGCGCCAAGGCACAAATTAATACAAAACGATGTGCAAATTAGTAGTTAGTCATAATACATTATCGCTCAATAATTGATATCCAATAAAAAGATCCATAAGGCAGACAATATGGTAAGGATAAAAATAAACATAAATATAAACAACCCTAAACTTTATATATACTTTATATATACTTATACTGATCTTAAGACAATTATAAACATTGGCTGAAAAAGAGTTTTCTTTATGTTGCTGTCTTGAACTTGAACGGAGTAACTCAGAGAATACCGGTATTCGCACCAAAGGCTTATCCGGCTCCGCTGCAGCTTGGAAAGAGGATTCATCGCCACTGCAGAAACCAAGATATGGTGTAAGTAAAATTGAACACCTTAATTTTGGTTCTCTGCTTGTTTGATTTGGATCCGTTTGTCGTTCCAGCTCCATTCTGCTTCTCAAGGAATCAGCTGTGGATGTCTATTTCTTAACCTCTATTCCGGACTTCATCGTTTGGATTCCACATTAGTTTCAGGGTCCATTTGTTTTTATTGTACTCTTTATTATTATTTTTTTGAAATAAATAATGTAATAAAAGATAAAGTAGTCTATCAAAATGAGAATCATCAGACTGAGTATGGACAAAGAAATTGTAACTATAGGGCTAATTCTGATTATCAATCAGCACAGGGACAAGCATTCTCTCAAGTGAGACACTCTGGGACTGTTAATCAATCAATAAGAGAACAAGGTCCTAGGTTCGTGCCTAATTATAGAAATTCAAATAATGATAGAAATTTCAATAACAGCATATATGGTCCAAATAGAGAACAAGGACAAAACTTTGAATCTAGACAGAATCAAGTGATTTAACCATAGCAGTCATAGAAATAATGGGTCCTATACCTATCAAAAAGCAAGTACTTACACTAATAACCAACATCATCTAATAGGAGTGAACACGATGTACAGGCAGGTAATAGACGCAATTCCCACCATAATTCAAGTAATGATTGGAGATTATCAAATAGATTTGCTCAGTTACAGAATGTCAGAAATGATGAATATGTTAATCTTTCCACTTCCTCGTCTTTTTTAGGACATGGCCAAAGTACACTCCAGAGTCCATTACTTCAAAGAGACATAAGAAAAAGAAGAGCGTCAGACAGAAAGGAAAGAGAGGAGGGGCTAGGAGATCCAAAAAAAAATCAAGGTTTTGAATAAGTCAGATACAAATTTAGGAATCTTTAATTTAAGTAAGAAACCATTAAGTAAAGATCATGAAGATGTATTAAGTAAAGGTCTTTCTTTTGCACCAAGTTGCAAATTAAATAGATTCAGTACATATATTGATGCACATAAATTTATCAGAAAGCTTACAGTAAAAAAATGGTTCCTAAAGTCTGGGGCAGAGAAATTAGCAGATAACACTCTGATTCAAGATAGTGAGTATATACACACACAGTTAAGGAACAAATCAACCTTTTACCCCAAACAGGAAAAGGGTCCAATCTTAGAGACGTTTGAAAAACTGGTGTTAAGAGATATTGAAAATCTTACTGAAGAGAAAATTAATAAAACACATAACAATCTAAGCAAGAAACAATTAAAAATTAATAAAGAACTGGAGAGTGAGGACCTAATTATAAAGCCCGCAGATAAGGGTGGGGGTATAGTGGTCCTTGATGCTATAGCTTACTATTCCATATGTGATAATATCCTCAAAGATGAAGAAACCTATAAAAAATTATTAAGTGATACAACCAAAAAATATACTAATGAATTGATAAATCTTCTAAATGGAGCCTCTGATAAGGGAATACTTAGTACAAAAGAAAAGAATTATTTACTTCCAAAGTTTCCAAAAATACCATTAATATATTGTTTACCAAAGATTCATAAATCTTTGATAAATCCACCCGGTAGGCCCATCATATCGGGAGTAGGGTCACTTACAGCCAATCTTTCGGAGTATCTCGATATCTTCCTCCAAAAATATGTCAGATCTCTTTCATCCTATCTAAAAGACTCCACATATGTACTAAAATTAATAGAAAACATCCCGTGGCAAGAGGATTTTCTCCTTGTCACGTGTGATGTTACATCTTTATACACCTGTATTAATCATACAGATGGTTTACGAGCCACCAAGTATTTTTTAGATAATGATAATACTATAAAAAGTGAACAGAAAGAATTCTTGCTGAAATCAATTGAATTTATTTTAACACATAATTTTTTTAATTATAACAATCAATTTTATAACCAAGAGAGAGGAACGGCTATGGGCACCAGGTTTGCTCCAAGTTATGCCAATTTGTTTATGGGGCATTGGGAAGAGTCGTTCCTTGCGAATACGGCATTTGGAGCAAACCTGGTGTCATATAATCGTTACATAGACAATATCCTCATTATTTGGAGAGGTAATGAGTATCTATTAGAAGAGTTTGTCTTTTCAATGAATAATAATGAATTAAATCTAAAATTTACATGTGAAAAAAGTAGGCACAGAATTAGTTTTTTAGACTTAGAATTATTCCCTGAGAACAATAAAATCTTGTCCAAAATACATTTTAAAAGCGTGGATGCCAATAGTTATATCCATCACACCAGTTGTCATCACCCAAGGTGGATTGAAAATATTCCCAAAGGTCAGTTCTTACGTGTTAAAAAAAACTGTTCCAACTTGTCAGATTTTGATACTCAATCAGATAAACTTACACAAAAATTTATTGAGAGAGGCTATGATAAAGATAAGATTGAAAAAATATGGGGAGAAATTAGAGAAGTTAACAGGCAAGATTTAGTCCAGAATAGTGCAAGATCCTACAATAGAAAACTACAAAGAAAAAATGATAACACTTTTATTCTGTTTATTACTGGATATTGCAATAATAAGTATCTAGTTGAAAAAATACTGAATAAACACTGGGGTATTCTAAAGAATGATGAACAACTAGGTCCTATATTACCTGCTAAACCCCAAATTGTGTACAAAAGGGCACGTAATTTAAAAACTATTTTGGCCCCCACTGAGAATAAAAATAAAGGTAAAAACAAAATCCAATTACAGACTGATTTAACAGGCAATAAATTAAATGGCTTTTTTCCTTGTTTAACATGTAAATCGTGTAAACACTCCAAAAATAGAGAAGGAGTTTACATCTAACATCACAGGAAAGTCCTATAAAATCAAGGACACCATTAGATGTTCTGATAGATTTGTTATTTACCTAATACAGTGCCGTTGTGGCAAGCAGTATATAGGAGAATCTGAAAGACCGTTACGCGACCGTATACGTGAGCATATATGGTCAATTTAAAAGCATGATTCAGATAGGAATAAAGATCTCCCCGTGCCAAAACACTTTGCGGCATGTAATAATGGCAATCTTACACATTTCTCCTTTATAGGAATAGAAAAAGTAAAGCATAATTGGAGAGGTGGGAACACACAGTCTCAGCTTATCAAAAAAGAAACAAAATGGATCTTTGATTTAAAAACTTTACACCCTAATAGTTTAAATATTGATTTTGATATAGGGTGTTATCTTAGGGAATGAGAATAGCTGCTTCTATCCCCTGTAATCTATTGCAGTAGTTTTTTTTTTTTTTTGTAATTTATTGTGGCAATTCGCAATCAAGTAGTATTTTTGTATGGTCATTTATTCTACATATTTTTTTACATTTTTTATTTATTATTTTATTTTTTTATTATTTCCACTCACTGTTTTTAGATCATTTTTTTATATCAATTTTTACATCAATTTATATTTTTTTCATATTAATTTTCTCTATCAATTTTTTATATCATCATTTTTTTATATCAATTTTTTTATATCAATTTCTATATATAGTTAATATATAAATTTTTCTATTTTGTGGTAATTGATTGGATGTTCGATGATACATGTCAGTATTTTTACACAAAGAAAAAAAATTAACCTATTTTTTCGGTAATTTGGTCTCAGCAACATAAAGAAAACTCTTTTTCAGCCAATGTTTATAATTGTCTTAAGATCAGTATAAGTATATAAAAAGTATATATAAAGTTTAGGGTTGTTTATATATATGTTTATTTTTATCCTTACTATATTGTCTGCCTTATGGATCTTTTTATTGGATATCAATTATTGAGCAATAATGTATTATGACTAACTACTAATTTGCACATCGTTTTGTATTAATTTGTGCCTTGGCGCAATTGCTATCATTATGTCTTTTGTGTATAAGGCACTCCTATCTGTGGTATTCAACCAATGATCATACAGGGAGTGCAGAATTATTAGGCAAGTTGTATTTTTGAGGATTAATTTTATTATTGAACAACAACCATGTTCTCAATGAACCCAAAAAAACTCATTAATATCAAAGCTGAATATTTTTGGAAGTAGTTTTTAGTTTGTTTTTAGTTTTAGCTATTTTAGGGGGATATCTGTGTGTGCAGGTGACTATTACTGTGCATAATTATTAGGCAACTTAACAAAAAACAAATCTATACCCATTTCAATTATTTATTTTTACCAGTGAAACCAATATAACATCTCAACATTCACAAATATACATTTCTGACATTCAAAAACAAAACAAAAACAAATCAGTGACCAATATAGCCACCTTTCTTTGCAAGGACACTCAAAAGCCTGCCATCCATGGATTCTGTCAGTGTTTTGATCTTTTCACCATCAACATTGCGTGCAGCAGCAACCACAGCCTCCCAGACACTGTTCAGAAAGGTGTACTGTTTTCCCTCCTTGTAAATCTCACATTTGATGATGGACCACATGTTCTCAATGGGGTTCAGATCAGGTGAACAAGGAGGCCATGTCATTAGATTTTCTTCTTTTATACCCTTTCTTGCCAGGCACGCTGTGGAGTACTTGGACGCGTGTGATGGAGCATTGTCCTGCATGAAAATCATGTTTTTCTTGAAGGATGCAGACTTCTTCCTGTACCACTGCTTGAAGAAGGTGTCTTCCAGAAACTGGCAGTAGGACTGGTAGTTGAGCTTGACTCCATCCTCAACCCAAAAAGGCCCCACAAGCTCATCTTTGATGATACCAGCCAAAACCAGTACTCCACCTCCACCTTGCTGGCGTCTGAGTTGGACTGGAGCTCTCTGCCCTTTACCAATCCAGCCACGGGCCCATCCATCTGGCCCATCAAGACTCACTCTCATTTCATCAGTCCATAAAACCTTAGAAAAATCAGTCTTGAGATATTTCTTGGCCCAGTCTTGACGTTTCAGCTTGTGTGTCTTGTTCAGTGGTGGTCGTCTTTCAGCCTTTCTTACCTTGGCCATGTCTCTGAGTATTGCACACCTTGTGCTTTTGGGCACTCCAGTGATGTTGCAGCTCTGAAATATGACCAAACTGGTGGCAAGTGGCATCTTGGCAGCTGCACGCTTGACTTTTCTCAGTTCATGGGCAGTTATTTTGCGCCTTGGTTTTTCCACACGCTTCTTGTGACCCTGTTGACTATTTTGAATGAAACGCTTGATTGTTCGATGATCACGCTTCAGAAGCTTTGCAATTTTAAGAGTGCTGCATCCCTCTGCAAGATATCTCACTATTTTTGACTTTTCTGAGCCTGTCAAGTCCTTCTTTTGACCCATTTTGCCAAAGGAAAGGAAGTTGCCTAATAATTATGCACACCTGGTATAGGGTGTTGATGTCATTAGACCACACCCCTTCTCATTACAGAGATGCACATCACCTAATATGCTTAATTGGTAGTAGGCTTTCGAGCCTATACAGCTTGGAGTAAGACAACATGCATAAAGAGGATGATGTGGTCAAAATACTCATTTGCCTAATAATTCTGCACTCCCTGTAGAGGATACGGGTTTAAAAGTTCTTGTATCACATCTCTCTGGAGCTTGACAAAGGCCCTGACCGGGCTGCTCCTCCCAGTACACGTTACCTGACGCTACGTCATACAACTATCACAGACCGGCTTCTGTGCTGTCTTGAACTTGAACGGAGTAACTCAGAGAATACCGGTATTCGCACCAAAGGCTTATCCGGCTCCGCTGCAGCTTGGAAAGAGGATTCATTACCACTGCAGAGACCAAGATATGGTGTTAGTAAAATTGAACACCTTAATTTTGGTTCTCTGCTTGTGTTTGATTTGGATCCGTTTGTCGTTCCAGCTCCATTCTGCTTCTCAAGGAATCAGCTGTGGATGTCGATTTCTTAACTTCTATTCCGGACTTCATCATTTGGATTCCACATTAGTTTCAGGGTCCATTTATTTTTATTGTACTCTTTATTATTATTTTTTTTTCTTATGCTACACTGTTATTTGTTTTAATCGTTCTTATTGTATCAAGTTATCGTTTGTTACATTGTTATTATTTCTATTATTTTTTTCATATGCTGATCAGCTTTTTTATGTGTTTAACATTGTATCAATACATGTATCACTGCATTTTAACTATTTTGCTGATTTTCACTACTAAGGCCAAAGACTTTTATACTTTGTGTACCTTGACCTGTTTCATAGTATATCCAATCACTAGTTTCAGCTGCATTTGTTGCAGCGCCAAGGTTTTTGAAAATCTTGCTCTATTTTGGGACAAGTTTTTTAAATATATTATTTTGGTTGTGTTGTGGAGATAGGGGTATCTCTGTTTTTCCCTTGGTTTATTGGTGTTTTTAACCTATTCCTGTGCAGGGCAACACTTATCCTTTTTTAGCACTCAAAATATACAACAATGATTAAGTCAATGACACATTTGAATAATAATATGAAGATTTATTTAGCTGCGGTTACTGCTCCAGGGTAAAATATACAGCAGCTGGGTCCCCTTAACGAAACCACACACATATCGAAATACAAATACATTTATTCTGTGCAAATAATTAGTACATCTTAAATATATAGCATGAATAAAAAAGCTGGCCAGCTTACTTAAAGTTAGCTCGATACACGCAGTGATAATATATACTATTATTTAATATGCTAACTTGCAACACCCCTACCAGAGGGTAGCCCTGTGACCCACAGGAATCTGCTACCATAGATAATATTGGGGATCCAGGAAAGATAAAGCATAAAAAGTTTTAAGTATAGATGGCAACACCTCTCTCAGAGGATAACCCAATGAAAATTGGAAATCTGTTATCATGAGATAAAATTCACCTGAGGATCTATGCCAAATACTAAATAACAATTAATATCAAAACATGATATAAGTGAAATATAAGCTTGCACTAAATTATAATGAACAACACCCCAACCAGAGGGTAGCACCAATTTTTAAAAGGTATACGCTACCATGAAAATTATAGGGTTCTATGTTCAATTTATAATGAGTGCAAAATAACAGCCATTTATATAAGAACACATGTTGTCATGACAAATAAATAAGCAGTTAATTCCAGGTAGATTATTTTTGCAGTTTTTTTGCCGTATTGGTTAAACTCCAGTACTAATTAAACTGCGGTATACAGTATTCTTGACTATTTGTATCCTAAAGAAAAACTTGTATGAACTCGTAAGTCTGATATACATTACAGAGGGTTGTTAATTTTTCTGTAGAAATCCTCCTCCTTTAAAGTCCTTAGGAACAATTTAGTCCGGAAAACGGATTGTAGCTTTCCTTCGTGGCTGTTAGAGTATGTTTGCAGCGTGCATCGAGCACTCCCAAGAAGCCGGTTCTCAGCTGTGAAGAATAATGACGTCACACTCCAACGGCCGTTTCACGCCCCACGTGACCAAGTGTCCTCAGGGCGTATGATACAATCCGTTTTCTGGACTAAATTGTTCCTAAGGACTTTAAAGGAGGAGGATAGTAATCTAGATTTAGATGTCATATCAGCATTTCAAGATTTAAGCCACAAAGCTCTTCTAGCTAATACAGCTAAAGACATGGATCTAACATCAATTTTGATAACATCAAAAATGGCATCACAAATAAAATGATTAGCATGTTGCAGTAAGCGAGTAATGCTAGATATGTCAGGATCCAATTCTCGTTGCGCTAAATTCTCCAACCAAAAAATTGAGGCAGCCGCAACATCAGCCAAAGAAATAGCAGGTCTGAGAAGATGACCTGAATATAAATAGGCCTTCCTTAGATAATAATCAAGCTTCCTATCTAAAGGATCCTTAAAGGAAGTGCTATCTTCCATAGAAATAGTGGTACGTTTAGCATGCAAAGCTGTAGAGGTCTCATGTGAAAACGAGCAAAGGGGATCGCGTCCGATGCTGCAGTCATGAGACCTAAAACTTCCATGCACATAGCCACTGAAGGGAATGACTGAGACTGAAGGTGCCGGCATGCTGCGACCAATTTTAAATGTCTCTTGTCTGTTAGAGATAGAGTCATGGGCCCTGAATCTATCTGGAAGCCTAAAAAGATGACCCTTGTCTGAGGAATCAAGAAACTTTTTGGTAAATTGATCCTCCAACCATGTTTCCGAAGAAACAACACTAGTTGATTCGTGTGAGATTCTGCAGTATGTAAAGACTGAGCTAGTACCAAGATATCGTCCAAATAAGGAAACACCGCAATACCCTGTTCTCTGATTACAGATAATAGGGCACCCAGAACCTTTGAAAAGATCCTTGGAGCTGTTGCTAGGCCAAATGGAAGAGCAACAAATTGGTAATGCTTGTCTAGAAAAGAGAATCTCAGAAACTGATAGTGTTCTGGATGAATCGGAATATGAAGGTATGCATCCTGCAAGTCTATTGTGGACATATAATGTCCTTGTTGAACAAAAGGCAGAATAGTCCTTATAGTCACCATCTTGAAAGTTGGTACTCTTACATAACGATTCAAAATTTTCAGATCCAGAAAACTGGTCTGAATAAATTTTCTTTCTTTGGTACAATGAATAGGTTTGCATAAAACCCCAAACCTTGTTCCTGAGGAGGAACTGGCATGATTACCCCTGAAGACTCCAGGTCTGAAACACACTTCAGAAAAGCCTGAGCTTTTACTGGATTTACAGGAATGCGTGAGAGAAAAAATCTTCTCACACAACGTCTTACTTTGAATCCTATTCGATACCCTTGAGAGACAATGCTCTGAATCCAATGATTTTGGACAGATTTTATCCAAAAATCCTTGAAAAATCTTAATCTGCCCCCTACCAGCTGAGCTGGAATGAGGACCGCACCTTCATGCGGACTTAGGGGCAGACTTTGGTTTCCTAAATGGCTTGGATTTATTCCAATTTGAGGAAGGTTTCCAATTGGAAGCAGAATCCTTGGGAGGAGGATTAAGTTTTTGTTCCTTATTCTGACGAAAGGAACGAAAACGGTTAGAAGCCTTAGATTTAACCTTAGGTTTTTTATCCTGAGGCAGAAAAACTCCTTTTCCTCCAGTGATAGTTGAAATAATAGAATCCAACTGAGAACCAAATAAATTATTACCTTGGAAAGAAAGAGATAGTAATCTAGATTTAGATGTCATATCAGCATTCCAAGATTTAAGCCACAAAGCTCTTCTAGCTAATACAGCTAAAGACATGGATCTAACATCAATTTTGATAATATCAAAAATGGCATCACAAATAAAATGATTAGCATGTTGCAGTAAGCGAGTAATGCTAGATATGTCAGGATCCAATTCTCGTTGCGCTAAATTCTCCAACCAAAAAGTTGAGGCAGCCGCAACATCAGCCAAAGAAATAGCAGGTCTGAGAAGATGACCTGAATATAAATAGGCCTTCCTTAGATAAGATTCAAGCTTCCTATCTAAAGGATCCTTAAAGGAAGTACTATCTTCCATAGGAATAGTGGTACGTTTAGCAAGAGTAGAAATAGCCCCATCAACTTTGGGGATTTTCTCCCAAAACTCTATAGATTTTGCTGGTAAAGGATACAATTTTTTAAACCTTGAAGAAGGAATAAAAGAAGTACCTGGCTTATTCCATTCCCTAGAAATCATATCAGAAATAGCCTCAGGAATAGGAAAAACCCCTGGGGAAACCACAGGAGGTTTAAAAACAGCATTTAAATGTTTATTAGACTGAACGTCAATAGGACTGGTTACCTCAATATCCAAAGTAATTAACACTTCTTTTAATAAAGAAAACATATACTCTATTTTAAATAAATAAGTAGATTTGTCAGTGTCAACGTCTGAGGAAGGATCTTCTGAATCAGATAGATCCTCATCAGAAGAGGATAAATTATTATGTTGCTGGTCATTTAAAATTTCATCAGCTAAATGAGAAGTTTTTAAAAGACCTTTTACGTTTATTAGAAGGTGGAAATGCAGACAAAGCCTTCAGAATAGAATCAGATACAAATTCTTTAAAATTTACAGGTATATCATGTACATTAGAAGTTGAAGGAACTGCAACTGGCAATGTACTATTACTGATGGAAACACTATCTGCATGTAAAAGTTTATCATGACAACTATTACAAATGACATTTGGTGGAATAATTTCTACACTTTTACAACAAATGCACTTAGCTTTGGTAGACCCGATGTCAGGCAGCAATGTTCCAGCAGAAACTTCTGAGACAGGATCAGATTGGGACATCTTGCTCAATGTAAGAGAAAAAACAACATATAAAGCAAAATTATCTATATCCTTATATGACAGTTTCAGGAATGGGAAAAAATGCAAAAGCATAGGTCTCTGATAGAGAAAAAAGGCAAGAGGCAAACATCAATGGGGTATTGAAATAATGAAAAAAAAAACGGAAATGACACACTCGTGTCACTAATGACGCTGCTGTGTGAAAGGTCTCGGCGTTACATATGACGCCGGAAATGACAAAGTTGCATCATAAACGTATTTTTTCGCGCAAAAAATATTTTCGCGCCAAGAATGACGCAATAAAGTTTAGCATTTGATGCACCCGCGGGCCTAATACCCGCAATAGCAAGAAGTAGTCAATTGAAAAAAAGACTAAACCCCAGGTAAGAAATAAATTTCTTAAAATGTTTAAATTCCCCAAATATGAAACTGACAGTCTGCTGAAGGAAATACATGAACCTGACTCATGGCATATATAAGTACAATATATATATTTAGAACTTTATATAAATGCATAAAGTGCCAAACCATAGCTGAGTAGTGATGTTGCGAACCTAAAATTTTGCGTTCACGAACGGCGAACGTGAACTTCGGGAAATGTAAGCAAACCGGCGAACCGGGTGAACCGCCATTGAATTCAATGGACGGGCGAATTTTAAAACCCACAGGGACTCTTTCTGGATGCAATAGTGATGGAAAAGTTGTTTCAAGGGGACTAACACCTGGACTGTGGCATGCCGGAGGGGTATCCATGGCAAAACTCCCATGGAAAATTACATAGTTGATGCAGAGTCTGGTTTTAAGCCATAAAGGGCATAAATCACCTAACATTCCTAAATTGTTTTGAATAACGTGCTTTAAAACATCAGATATGATGCTGTATCGATCAGGTAGTGTAAGGGTTACACCCGCTTGACAGTGACAGACCAAACTCCCCGTTTAACGCACCGCAAAGAACCGCAAACAGTCCATTTGCACAACCACGAGATCGATAGATTTGATAGATAGATACATAGATTACATAGATCAATAGATGCAATATACATTTGATAGATACCAATTACATAGATCAAAAGATGCAATTTACATTTGATAGATACGAATTACATAGATCAAAAGATGCAATATACATTTGATAGATACGAATTAGATGGATCAAAAGATGCAATATACATTTGATAGATACAAATTACATCAATAGATGCAATATACATTTGATAGATACGAATTACATGGATCAAAAGATTCAATATACATTTGATAGATACGAATTACATCAATAGATGCAATATACATTTGATAGATACGAATTACATAGATCAATAGATGCAATATACATTTGATAGATACGAATTCCATAGATCAATAGATGCAATATACATTTGATAGATACAAATTTCATAGATCAATACATGCAATATACATTTGATAGATACGAATTGCATAGATCAAAAGATGCAATATACATTCGATAGATACAAATTCCATAGATCAATAGATGCAATATACATTTGATAGATACGAATTGCATAGATCAATAGATGCAATATACATTTGATAGATACGAATTGCATAGATCAATAGATGCAATATACATTTGATAGATACGATTGATAGATAGATTTGATAGATAAATAGCTAATTTGAATGATATATAATTTCCCAGACAGAGAATTACAAAGACGTGCGGTCTGAGACCCATGGTAAGGTTACTTCCTTTTGCACAATCGAGTATACCAGTTGCAGAGGTTCTGACCCTGCATTCTGGCTGCACCTCTCCCTGCAAGAGAGATCTGTTACAGAGTCTGTGGGCCTCTATGCAAAGAGCTGGCCTGCCTGAAAGGAGCAGCAAGGCAGATCAAAAGATGCAATATACATTTGATAGATACGAATTACATAGATCAAAAGATGCAATATACATTTGATAGATACGAATTACATAGATCAAAAGATGCAATATACATTTGATATATATGAATTACATAGATCAAAAGATGCAATATACATTTGATAGATACGAATTATATGGATCAAAAGATGCAATATACATTTGATCGATACGAATTACAGAGATCAATAGATGCAATATATACTTGATTGATAGTTATATAATTTCCCTGACAGAGTATAACAATAAGACATCCGGTCTGGGACCCGTGGTGTGTTAAGTACTAAGTAGTTCTATTCTTAGCAGTTTAATACCTGTTACTCCCCCTATCGGGGGAGGTCTATATGGCCTTGATTTTCAGAACAGGGAGATGGAAGAAGATGCTTGATCTGTCCTCCTACTTCAAATTTGGCCGAAACACAAGTGGCTGTCACAAAACAGTCCGACCACGAGATCGATAGATTTGATAGATAGATCCATAGATTACATAGATCAATAGATGCAATATACATTTGATCGATACGAATTACAGAGATCAATAGAAGCAATATATATTTGATTGATATGATTGATAGTTATATAATTTCCCTGACAGAGTATAACAATAAGACATGTGGTCTGACACCCATGGTAAGGTTACTTCCTTTTGCACAATCAAGTATACCAGTTGCAGAGGTTCTGACCCTGCATTCTGGCTGCACCTCTCCCTGCAAGAGAGATCTGTTACAGAGTCTGTGGGCCTCTATGCAAAGAGCTGGCCTGCCTGAAAGGAGCAGCAAGGCAGATCAAAAGATGCAATATACATTTGATAGGTACGAATTACATAGATCAAAAGATGCAATATACATTTGATAGATACGAATTACATGGATCAAAAGATGCAATATACATTTGTTAGGTACGAATAACATAGATCAAAAGATGCAATATACATTTGATAGATACGAATTTCATAGATCAAAAGATGCAATATACATTTGATAGATACGAATTACATGGATCAAAAGATGCAATATACATTTGATAGATACGAATTACATCAAAAGATGCAATATACATTTGATAGATACAAATTACATAGATCTAAAGATGCAATATACATTTGATAGATACGAATTACAGAGATCAATAGATGCAATATATATTTGATTGATACGATTGATAGTTATATAATTTCCCTGACAAAGTATAACAATAAAACATGCAGTCTGGGACCTATGGTAAGGTTACTTCCTTTTGCACAATCGAGTACAGGTTGGGGTCCGGGATTGCCTTTTTGTGCTGTCTGATTCTTTTAGGTATACCAGTTGCAGAGGTTCTGACCCTGCATTCTGTTACAGAGTCTGTGGGCCTGTATGCAAAGAGCTGGCCTGCCTGAAAGGAGCAGCAAGGCAGAGGGATCGATTCCTGCCTATAAGAAACCAGAGGGCACGCTACCTGCTGGAAGTGTGCAGTGAGGCAGAGAGATCTATTCCTACCTAGAAGCAGACAGGCAGAGGGGACACTACCTGCCTGGGAGCCCACTGAGACCAGCCCAGCTGGGGGAGATACAGCCGCTGGCTTGACCCTGGTCTCAGCAACGATAGCCCTGGTCCCACTATTTGGAGGCAGAGGGATCTATTCCTGCCAAGAAGCAGCCTGGTAAGGGGATTTATTCCTGCCTAGAAGAAGCAGACAGGCAGAGGGGACGATACCTGCCAAGAAAGAGCTGCAGGGCAGATAGGATGCTACCTGCCTGGGAGTCCACTGAGAACAGCCCAGCTGGGGGAGATACAGCCACTGGCTTGACCCTGGTCTCAGCCACAATAGCCCTGTTCCCACTATTTGGAGGCATAGGGATCTATTCCTGCCAAGAAGCAGCCTGGCAGGGGGATTTATTCCTGCCTATAAGCAGACAGGCAGAGGGGACGATACCTGCCAAGAAAGAGCTGCAGGGCAGAGAGGACGCTACCTGACTGGGAGTCCACTGAGACCAGCCCAGCTGGGGAGATACACCCGCTGGCTAGACCCCGGTCTCAGCAACTATATCTCTGGTCCCACTATCCGGTGGCCGCCCCTGGGTTTGGACAGAGGAAGGGAGACCCCCTAGTGGAGTACTGCTACATCCGGGAGATGGAAAAAGATGTTTGGACACCCAGTACTGGTCGTTCTCCTTCAGCCTTTTTATACTTGGGTCCCCGACCCTCAACAGGCACAACATCATGAAATACCACATATGCCATCCTTTTGCACAATAGAGTACAGGTATGGCATCGATTTTAGGAACCCGGAGATAATTTTTAGGAACCGGGAGATGGAAAAAGATGCTTGGACACCCAGTACAGGTCGTTCTCCTTCAGCCTTTTTATACGACGGTCCGCGACCCTCAACAGAAACAACAGCATCAAACACCACATATGCCATCCTTTTGCACAATCCAGTACAGGTATGGCATCGATTTTAGGAACCCGGAGATAATTTTTAAGAACCGGGAGATGGAAAAAGATGCTTGGACACCCAGTACAGGTCGTTCTCCTTCAGACTTTTTATACGAGGGTCCCCGACCCTCAACAGGCACAACAGCATGAAACACCACATATGCCATCCTTTTGAACAATCCAGTACAGGTATGGCATCGATTTTAGGAACCCGGAGATAATTTTTAGGAACCGGGAGATGGAAAAAGATGCTTGGACACCCAGTACAGGTCGTTCTCCTTCAGCCTTTTTATACGAGGGTCCCCGACCCTCAACAGGCACAACAGCATGAAATACCACATATGCCATCCTTTTGCACAATAGAGTACAGGTATGGCATCGATTTTAGGAACCCGGAGATAATTTTTAGAAACTGGGAGATGGAAAAAGATGCTTGGACACCCAGTACAGGTCGTTCTCCTTCAGCCTTTTTATACGAGGGTCCCCGACCCTCAACAGAAACAACAGCATGAAACACCACATATGCCATCCTTTTGAACAATCCAGTACAGGTATGGCATCGATTTTAGGAACCCGGAGATAATTTTTAGGAACCGGGAGATGGAAAAAGATGCTTGGACACCCAGTACAGGTCATTCTCCTTCAGCCTTTTTATACTTGGGTTCCCGACCCTCAACAGGCACAACAGCATGAAACACCACATATGCCATCCTTCTGAACAATCCAGTACAGGTATGGCATCGATTTTAGGAACCCGGAGATAATTTTTAGGATCCGGGAGATGGAAAAATATGCTTGGACACCCAGTACAGGTCGTTCTCCTTCAGCCTTTTTATACTTGGGTCCCGACCCTCAAGAGGCACAACAGCATGAAACACCACATATGCCATCCTTTTGCACAATAGAGTACAGGTATGGCATCGATTTTAGGAACCCGGAGATAATTTTTAGGAACCGGGAGATGGAAAAAGATGCTTGGACACCCAGTACAGGTCGTTCTCCTTCAGCCTTTTTATACAACGGTCCGCGACCCTCAACAGAAACAACAGCATGAAACACCACATATGCCATCCTTTTGCACAATCGAGTATAGGTATGGCATTGATTTTAGGAACCCGGAGATAATATTTAGGAACCGGGAGATGGAAAAAGATGCTTGGACACCCAGTACAGGTTGTTCTCCTTCAGCCTTTTTATACGAGGGTCCCCGACCCTCAACAGGCAAAACAGCATGAAACACCACATATGCCATCCTTTTGCACAATAGAGTACAGGTATGGCATCGATTTTAGGAGCCCGGAGATAATTTTTAGGAACCGGGAGATGGAAAAAGATGCTTGGTCGGTCCTCCTACTTCAAATTTGGGGCACTGCACGTGCAATGTATTGTGCCACCAGATATGAGTGGTGTGTTAAGTAGTACTATTCTTTTTTTTTTTTTTTTTTTTAGTTTTGAAAATAATTTTTAATTGCAAAAAACAATTGCACAAAAAAACTTGATAACACTTCACAATGCAGACTGCAAAGTATCTAAAATCAAATAATTGACAATAACATAGCTGAAGGTTGTACAAATAACAACAAGGATATTCATTATGAAGCACGAGGTGAATCTATATGTTATAGTTAAAAAAACAACTTGAAATGAGAGAACTAATAAACAACATGGGGTAAAATTTAGAGCGCCTCATGGAATTAATTTCAGATGGAGCTTGATTTCTAAAACCGTTTCCATTTTATTTCTGTTGTAAAACTTATTTTGTGTTCATATCCTTCCCATGACTGCATATTGGAGGATTGGAGTAAGAGTAGGTGAGAGGAAGGACAGTCGTTGTGAGGGGATGGGATCAATGGTACAGGTAGTGATGTGAGAGGAGGATATACGGGCAGAAACTTCTTCATCAGTAGCAGGAGCAAAAAAGCTGAATCTGTGGCTTTGTGGGTTTTGGACATCGATGAACCGTTAAGTGGTTGGAAAAATCTTTTTTTTTTTTTTTAAATAATTTTTATTGAGGTTTAATATGTATTAAGACAATCAAGCGATAATACAAATGGCATGCAAATTCAAGAAGAGTTAAACAAAATCTCCGGCTGCAGACATGTCAAAATAGGAATACAAACATTGTCAAAGAATGCATATAAAAGAAAAAAGGAAAAAAAAAAGATTAACCTCATGTTTTCTATGAAGGTGTGTCCCCTTAAAATATGATAAAATAAGAGATAAAGTGTTCACCCGCGAAAATATATAGGGCCTCTCTTGGACCCCCTGAAATAGCTTTATAACACGGTGGGGGTCTTTGGGGGGAGGGTAGAGAAACAATAAAATGGGCCACTCTTGGACCCGAGGTACTGAACAACTGGATACCAATATATTTAGATTCATGAGTATATTGGTAGATAGCAGGTCTGAAGATACAGACAGTATAAAATTTACTATGAGAGGCTACATGGCAGGGGCCCTTGGAGTTGAGGGTGGGTGAGACTGTGAAGGGGGTTAACAATATTCCAGATGTAAGGAAGGTATCTTTATCCCATAGGTAGTAAATCAGCTGTATGTCTCCACATAGGGGATGTCTAATTGCAACTAATGTTATGGGATTTAAGAGGGAATCTTCACTACTTGGGGTAAATCCACCAATAGGAATGAATATTCAGTAGTGGTGTTAGCACAGGGGCCCCATATTTAAAGCCTAAGTCCTGACCAATCTTACCCTAGACACTCACCACTATGCAAAAAGTTCCATCTTTATTGGGATATTCAAAGAAGAAAAGACAACGTTTCGGACCTCTAGTCCTTAGTCATGTCAATACATACATGCAGGTAACACACCTTGATATAGCGATAGAAGAGGATGCGCCATCTAGTGATAGATATATAGTAACACATGTTAAAAAATACCTGTTACATATTGTTGCAAACAATAGCAACAATTACAGAATATTAGATACAGAGACTAATCCATTAAAATATTTAAAGAAAGACAGATAGATCATATTCTTTATTCATACCAACAGGGGCCATGGCTGTGCTAGTTGCAATAGTATGGTAAAGGGTAAATTTTTCTATCATCCACGCACAGGCAAGAAATATAACATCAGGGGTTTATTTACATGCAATACTACGTTTGCCATTTACATGATTAAATGCCCATGTGGGCGGAGCTACATCGGAGAGACCACTAGGATGGTCCGCGAGAGAATATGTGAACATAGGTCTGATATCAGAAATGGCAAAATAAAAAATCCAGTAGCAGAACACTTTGTTCAGGCAGGACACAGGGTATGTCAACTTAGGTTTCAAATAATTGACCATATCAGTTTACCTAGAAGGGGTGGTAATAGAGAGCTTTTTTTAAAACAGAAGGAAGTATTTTGGATTAATAAATTGGAAACCATGGCCCCTGTTGGTATGAATAAAGAATATGATCTATCTGTCTTTCTTTAAATATTTTAATGGATTAGTCTCTGTATCTAATATTCTGTAATTGTTGCTATTGTTTGCAACAATATGTAACAGGTATTTTTTTAACATGTATTACTATATATCTATCACTAGATGGCGCATCCTCTTCTAGGACAAGTAACACTGTAGAAATGTTTGTGTATTCACAGTTAAATTGTTAATTAGTAGGTGTGGTTTTTTTAACCCCCATCCCTATATCAAGGTGTGTTACCTGCATTTATGTATTGACATGACTAAGGACTAGAGGTCCGAAACGTTGTCTTTTCTTCTTTGAATATCCCAATAAAGATGGAACTTTTTGCATAGTGGTGAGTGCTGCTGTGTTCTTTGGACTGTGTTACAAGTTTAAGGGTTTTTGTGTGGTACCCCTTCAGCCTGCACCACCCTTCTATCTCTGTGCTGTACCACTTGGACTGTGTCAATCTTACCCTAGAGACATCTATTTAGTATGGGTAGAATAGGTACATAGAGAGGTGGCAAAATAAGTAAGGTACAGCATTTGTGGGGAATATTCTGTATAATATTCTGCATAAGTCATTGCCCCCATACAAAGTGATGAGCTAATACTATACTGTGTCCCTCTACTGTGAAAGGTGTGGTCAACAGAACATCACAGATTTTGGAATTATAGATAGACAGTGGCAAATACAAATAACGACCCATGTTTTATAAACTTCTCCAATCACCAAAGGGCCAAGTTATCAACAATTAAGTAAAAGGCATTAAGGGCACAGTGTTGTCCCTTTACCCAATCTATGGACATCCTGTTTATGAGTTATGATTCATATGGGTTGGTGGCTCCGACTGGTCATCTAAGAAGTATAGGGCAGTTTATCAGGATAAGGGAGCAGTAATGGCGCTAGCCAGCAACTATGAACAGAAAGCTGGTCAGCGTATGTTAGGTCTCTTAAGGTAAGTACTTGCCAGTTCACATCCTGCTTGCCAGTAAAAAGTGTGCATAGGGGTCAAAGAGATTTGTCTGCCGATGTGTGCAATACCCGGTGCAGTGGCAGCATGCACTTAAACTCACACCGGGTTTAGCTTACCCCACTCCGTTCCGCACAAAGACAAGGGTACAGTCCGCCTGGCAAGGGTTGCCAGGGTAAGAGAAATGTACCACTGATCTGTCCCAGCTAGTGTCTTGTCTGCCGTCCATAGCAAGGTGCGAGAAAGAGACTGTCCCAGTTTTCAGGTGCATGTAGGCAGACAATGAGGGTTTCTGAGCTCCGGTAAGAGACCTGACTTCTAGGCACTGTGGGTTGGAGTGGAAGCGGAAAACTGGCCCAGAAGTTGTTTCCAGTGCGCGCCAGGGCTGTATAGTGGTGGATCCCTGTGGATACACTGGTTGTAGCGATACCCTTCCATCACCTCTAGCAGTCATCCCAGCTGGGATCTCCGCAGGTCCGGTGTTCATGGCTATTTGCGCCTTCTTATATGCTGAATGGCTGACAGTTAGGTTTTCAACCCTTTCTGGTGAGAAGGTAGAGGCGCCAGTAATTAACTCTAAACTCCCGGCTTCAGCTCTCTCACTCTCCGTGTCAGGAAATACTAGGCCAGGTTCCAGATCATTGGTGCTTCCAATGCGGGTAAATGGCAAGCACCGGAGTTCCAAAGCATCACCTCCCCTCTGCTGGTTTGAACTAGGTTCGGATAAATTGGTATGTTTTGAATTACTACAACTTGCATGCGTGTGATGCTTGCATATTTGCTCGAAAGCCTTAAGATGCCCGTCTAACAGATAGCGTAGCTCTTCTAGTACATAGGGAGCACTCATGTTTAAGCTCCTTTCTGTGATACTAAGTGGGTAAAAGAAGTATCCAGTTGTGTCCAGAGTAAATCTCCCTGGTTTGTTAACTCAGTGACCTGGGGGCTATAAGCACGGTAGCTTTACCACACAAACTGCCTGACTTGTAGAGGAGGCCTCACGACCTTGTGTCTAGACACTCTATGATTAGCTGAGGAACATAGGCAGGGCCATTATAAGTAAGATAATCCTGGAGTCCCTTCAAGTTGTACTAGGTATATATGCTTAGACCAGTCAAATTGTGGGTCAAACATGAGTAATAGCCCTTGAGATGTTGATAAAATCCAGGAGCTCTCTCCAAACACGTCCTGCTGCAACAGCTGTCAGCTCCGCCCCCCAGCTGGTTTGGGTTTTGTAGCCACAGTGCAGCACCAGAGGCCACAAAAATTAGGCATGTAAAAATGCCTGAAAAATTAGGTATTGTTGCAGCCGCTGCTGTAGCAGCGGCCAGAAAAATTGATGTTTGGTTGACAGTTAGAAAGTGCCCTAAAACATTGCGGCTTGAACCCTAGTTGTTGGCGGGTAAGTCGCGCAAGTCATCCGCCATTCGAAGATAAAATACAGCAGCGTGTGTACCATTTGTAGCCCAAGGCAGCTCATCTCATCAGGCCTTTTTTACTCTAATGTATCGCACAATGTCAGTCCCTTCGGGATCCATCCCTCATTCATTTTAATAAAGGTGAGATAATCAAGACTTTTTTTGACCTAGGTGACTTCTCTTCTCAGTGACAATACCTCCTGCTGCACTGAAGGTCCTTTCTGACAGGACACTTGAAGCGGGGCAGGCCAGAAGTTCGATTGCAAATTGGGATAGCTCAGGCTACAGGTCAAGCCTGCACACCCAGTAGTCAAGGGTCCATCGCTCCTCAGAGTGTCGAGATCCGCAGTTAATGCTAGGTAGTCTGCTACCTGTCGGTTGAGTCTTTTTCTGAGGCTGGATCCCGAAGGACTGTGACGATGCATAGGAGTTAAAAAGGTCCGCATGTCCTCCATCAACAACACGTCTGGAAAGCGTCCTGTCCTTGCCGTAGTGGGAAGAGGAGTATTACTTTCATCTCTTCCCCTGTTAGATTCCCATTGTGCTGTGAGATCACCCTTATACGCTGTGTAAAGCATACTTTTTAATTTATTTTTTAACTGCTCCATCCTTTCCGAATTGCGGGAATTCGGTAACATTTCAGTAACTTTATGCTTATACCGGGGGTCTAGTAGCGTGGACACCCAGTACAGGTCGTTCTCCTTCAGCTTTTTTAGATAAGGGTCCCTCAACAGGCACGACAGCATAAAAGACCCCATTTGCACAAGATTGGATGCCGAACTAATCATGTCCCGTTCCTCGTCCTCACTGATCTCACTGAAGGTATCTTCTTCCCCCCAGCCACGTACAACACTATGGGTACCAGATAGGTGACAACAACGAGTACCCTGGGATGCCTGTTGTGCTTGGTCTTCCTCCTCCTCCTCAAAGCCACATTCCTACTCTGACTCCTCTTCCTCACAATCCTCTTCCTGCGTTGCCGCTGGTCCAGCAAGCGATGCTGATAAGGCTGTTTCTGGTGGTGATGGAGACCACAACTCTTCCTCTTACTCTTCACGCTCATCTACGGCCTGATCCAGCACTCTTCGCAGGGCACGCTCCAGGAAGAAAACAAATGGCATGATGTCGCTGATGGTGCCTTTGGTGTGACTGACTAGGTTTGTCACCTCCTCAAAAGTACGCATAAGCCTACAGGCATTGCGCATGAGCGTCCAGTAACGTGGCAAAAAAATCCCCAGCTCCCCAAAGGCTGTCCTAGCACCCCGGTCATACAAATACTCGTTGACAGCTTTTTCTTGTTGTAGCAGGCGGTCGAACATTAGGAGTGTTGAATTCCAACGTGTCGGGCTGTCGCAAATCAAGCGCCTCACTGGCAGGTTGTTTTGCCGCTGGATATCGAACAAGTGCGCCATGGCAGTGTAGGAACGCCTGAAATGGCCACACACCTTCCTGGCCTGCTTCAGGACGTCCTGTAAGCCTGGGTACTTATGCACAAAGCGTTGTGCAATCAGATTACACACATGTGCCATGCACGGCACATGTGTCAACTTGCCCAATTTCAATGCCGCCACCAAATTACTTCCATTGTCAACTTTGCCAATCTCCAGTTGGTGCGGAGTCAGCCACTGATCCACCTGTGCGTTCAGGGCGGACAGGAGTACTGGTGCGTTGTGACTCTCGGCTTTCAGGCAAGTCAACCCCAAGACGGCATGATACTGCCGTATCCGGGATGTTGAATAGTACCTGGGGAGCTGCCGTTGATGTGGAGCAAGACGCAGCAGCAGAAGAGGACTCAGCCGAGGAAGAGGTTATGGAAGAGGATGGAGTAGGAGGAGTAGAGGAGGTAGCAGCAGGCCTGCCTGCAAGTCGTGGCGGTGTCACCAACTCCTCTGCAGAGCCACGCATTCCATGCTTGTCAGCCGGTTTACCCAATGCGCAGTGTAGGTGATATACCTGCCCTGACCATGATTTGCAGACCAGCTATCAGTGGTCAGATGGACCCTTGCCCCAACGCTGTGTGCCAGACATGCCATTACTTCCTTTCGCACAATCGAGTACAGGTTGGGGATTGCCTTTTGTGAAAAGAAATTTCGGCCAGGTACCTTCCACTGCGGTGTCCCAATAGATACAAATTTTTTGAACGCCTCAGACTCCACCAGCTTGTATGGTAAAAGCTGGCGGGCTAAGAGTTCAGACAAGCCAACTGTCAGACGCCGGGCAAGGGGGTGACTTTGGGCAATTGGCTTCTTACACTCAAACATGTCCTTGACAGACACCTATGCTGTGGGCCTGGCATATAGGACTGATGGAAAATGAAATTAGATTACACTAGCAAACTGATGGAAAAGTTTTTTTTTTTTAAATTTACACTAATGTTACACCAGATATCAGTGGTGGAACAGAGCAATTAATCACAGTATATGCTGTGGGCCTGACACACAGGCCTAATGGAAAATGAAATTAGATTACAATAGCAAACTGATATAAAAGTTTTTTTTTTTTTAAATTTACACTAATGTTACACCAGATATCAGTGGTGGCACAGAGCAATTAATCACAGTATATGCTGTGGGCCTGACACACAGGCCTGATGGAAAATGAAATTAGATTACACTAGCAAACTGATGTAAAAGTTTTTTTTTTTTTTAATTTACACTAATGTTACACCAGATATCAGTGGTGGCACAGAGCAATTAATCACAGTATATGCTGTGGGCCTGACACACAGGCCTGATGGAAAATTAAATTAGATTACACTAGCAAAATGATGTAAAAGTTTTTTTTTTTTTAAATTTACACTAATGTTACACCAGATATCAGTGGTGGCACAGAGCAATTAATCACAGTATATGCTGTGAGCCTCACACACAGGCTGACAGGCAGGCAAATGAAATTAGATTTAAAAAAAAAAAAAAAAAAGACTGAAGTTCTAGCCCTAAAAAGGGCTTTTTGGGCTGAAGTTCTAGCCCTAAAAAGGGCTTTTTGGTGTGCTGTCCTTACAGCAGAGATTAGATGACTGTAGTGGACACTGAATACACTAGCCTAGCTATCAATTTCCCTATAAAATCACCAGCACTAACCCTCCTCTCACTAAGAATGCAGGATCGTAATGAATCTAAAATGGCTGCTGCCCAGGAGCTGGGAGGGTCTGGGAGGGAGTGTCTGCTGCTGATTGGCTCAAATGTGTCTGCAGACTGTGAGATACAGGGTCAAAGTTTCCTCAATGACGACGAATAGGGGCAGATCGAACATTGCATGTCCCGCTGCGGCGAACGCGAACAAGTTAAGATCGCCGGGAACTGTTCTCCGGCGAACTGTTTGTGACATCACTATAGCTGAGGTGTCTTAAGTAATAAAAAAACATACTTACCAAAAGACACCCATCCACATATAGCAGATAGCCAAACCAGTACTAAAACAGTTATTAGTAGAGGTAATGGTAAATTGAGAGTATATTGTCGATCTGAAAAGGGAGGTAGGAGATGAATCTCTACGACCGATAACAGAGAACCTATGAAAAAGACCCCCGTTAGGGAAATCATCGTATTCAAATAAGTGATACTCCCTTCACGTCCCTCTGACATTCGCTGTACTCTGAGAGGAATCGGGCTTCAACAATGCTGAGAAGCGCATATCAACATAGAAATCTTAGCACAAATTTACTTCACCACCTCCATAGGAGGCAAAGTTTGTAAAACTGAATTGTGGGTGTGGTGAGGGGTGTATTTATAGGCATTTTGAGGTTTGGGAAACTTTGCCCCTCCTGGGAGGATTGTATATCCCATATGTCACTAGCTCATGGACTCTTGCCAATTACATGAAAGAAATAATTTTTAAACAAATGATAACGTCATCATAAAGATGATGCTTTATTATCAGTTTATAAAAAGGTAAATATTACGCAGAATAAATATAAATTAAGAGGATGCATTTTTTTATTTTAAAACAAATTTTCTATCTTCCTAACTCCACCACCCCCACCAAAAAAAAACAGAAGATGGTGGAATTATTTAGATTAAATCAAATAGTTTCCCCTGAAAAAAAAACAGTTTTCAATTTCTCAGGAAAAAAACTCTTTGTTTAAAGCTTTCCTAAAATATTCAAAACAAGAGGAATGTAATTGAATTACATATAAAATTATTGGAAATAAAATAATTTTGATTACATTTATTTTAGCAGAGATCGATAGAAGGAATGTAGCCCAGTTCTCTAGATCCTTCTTAAATTTATTTAGAATTGCTGAAAAATTTAATGAATACCATTTTGTTGGATTAAGTGAAAGCTTTATACACAAATATTTTTTATATTTGTTAGCTTCAAAAAAATGTCATATATCAGAACCTTTTTGTTTTCTTTGCTATCCACATGATCTCAGTTGCACTTATAGCCTCAAATAACTCAGAATTCTTCCAATAGTTGTTTAAATATCGGGTTATTCTTGTCTAAATTACTAAAAAAAATAGTAAAAAAGGGGATAATGTTAATTTTTTTTTCCATGTTAATTCCGTCCAACACTTTCCTTAATAGAATTGCAAATGGCTGAATTTTAAGATTTAAAAAGATAAGGATAAAAAGGGCATCCCTGTCTAGTGCCTTTCTGTAGTTGTATAAAAGAGGTAGACGGACCATTTACCATTATGGAAGTCATTGAATTTTCGTTTATTAGTTTGATAAACTGAAAGAAAATGACCATCAAACCCAAACTTATTTCAGACTGTAAAATGATGGTCCCATAAAATGAAATCAGCATCCAGAGTAATTATAGCAAGGTCTGGTTTTGGTTTAGATTTGATTTCTTCAAATAATATTTTAAAGCTATCATTACTTGTCTAAGATTTAGCATGGGGCTTCTACCATGAAGCCTGTCTGTTCTGGGTAAATAGTAGAATTCAAAATCTCTTTCAAGTTGTTAGCAAGTATGGCAGTTAGTAATTTGTAGTCATTGTTTAGTAGAGACATTGGCCTGTATGAATTTTTCCAGATCTTTCTCTTTTTTAAGCAACAAAGTAACTAGTGAATAGGTCAATCATTTTAAGTTTATATTAGCCATAATATAATATTTATAAAAAGTAATCCTATCGTATCAGATAAAATTTTACACAATTCAGTTGGCAACTAGTCAGGGCCCAATGCCTTATTTAGTGTAGCGTTATTAATGTCCGACTTTATTTCCTCATCTGTAATAGCTTTGTTTTAATAATTTAATTTTTATGTCCCCACTCTCCTCTTGTACCAACTTTTTAGCTTGTAAATATTTCTCCCATGATTATTTACAGGGGTTATAGGTAAATGTATTCAATTTATTACATAGTTGGTTTGATAACTGAATTTCTCTACCCTTATATTTACGTTAATTTTTACTTCTCCAGAATTGTAATTCTTTAAAAAGATAATCCCTTTATTACCCATTCCCCAGTTTTGCATAACCAACACAGTTACATTAATACACTTTTTACCTCTGTGATTACCTTGTATCTAAGCCTCTGCAGACTGCTCCCTTATTTCAGTTTTTTTTTTTTTTTTTTACAGACTTGCATTTTAGCCAATCAGTGCGGACTCATAAATAACTCCACGGGAGTGAGCACAAATGTTATCTATAGGACACACATGAACTAGCTCTGTCTAACTATGAAAAACTGTCAAAATCCACTGAGATAATAGGCTGCCTTCAATGGCTTAGAAATTAGCATACATTTAGCGTTCAACAAAGAATACCAAAAGAACAAAGTACAATTGATTATAAAAGTAAATTGAAACATTGCTTAAAATTGCATTTATTCAAGGAGAGATTAAAGGGACAGTCTAGTCAAAATTAAACTTTAATGATTCAGATAGGGTAATTATAAATATTGTTTTCTTTCCTACAGGTGGTGAGAGTCCACAATCCCTTACTCGTGGGAACAAATACACAAGCTGCAAAAGTCCACAACTAATAACATAATTGGCGGGATTAAAAATCATATTTTTTCCCTGAGGAAATAAATCCACAACCCACATATATATATATATATATATATATATATATATATATATATATATATATATATATACACATATACATATATATATATATATATATATATATATATATATATATATATATATATATATATATATATATGACCAATATACTGACCAATTATAATTTTGGCATGTTATTGTGACCAATTTATGTTGGGTAGTGCATCACAGGATACTTTACCTATGGATGACAATTTATTGAGTCTAGTGTAGCCAATATGGTTCTAACACAAGGTTAGTCAGTTTGGTTACCACACTAAGGATATGATCTTTATTTAATATCCTAATGTTCATAAAGCATGACACTAACTGTATCACACAAGGATACGATATAGTCTAAATTAGTTAGGAGATACACATAGTGCAATATGAGCTGTGACTAATTCCAATACCTACCATGTATTTCTTATGACAAAAAATGTTATTACATGTAGTACAGAGTCACTGTCCGGTGTATATATTGTCTTTATGTATAAGGTCAGTATAGACACTACACTCACCTGTATATAGTTTGCACTTAAGATCACTGCATCAGTTAATTTTATATGATGTTTAGAAGTGACACAATGTGTATTTTCCGTTTCTATAGCAACCGTTTGTATACAGTATAGGGTTGCTACGTTATCGGCTATCCTGTTTATTTGTTATTTGTCACATTATGGGCAACAATATGGCCTCACTTGTATGTGTGATTTATATGTGTGCACTGTTTTATAATATGTACAAAGATTGTATATGTTTTTTGACATCTAAATAATAACACGATATACACGACCAGAAGTGACAAGTCTACACTTCCGGTCCTGTCTGTTAGTGGAACGCAAGATGCGTTCCACCATGATATTTTGGCGCCGTTTGGTAAGAGTTATGTTTGTTTGATTATCACTATAAATGATTTGGGTTTTCTCACTTCTGTATGCTGGCGAAGGGGACTAGATCCCCGAAAACGTTACATTAAAGTATTTTTTACTTATTTTCAAAAAGACCTGTGAGTGCATACCTTACTTTGTGTATTATATATATATATATATATATATATATATAGACACTACTTATTGGGGAGAAGAGAGCAATTATTAGCTTTTTTATAATTACTTAGGTGCAAACCCTGTAGAACAAATATTTAAACCTCCAAAACCAGAAAGAACAAATAGAGGGTACAAGTATTACCCTCACGAAAGCCAGGGATTTCAGCACACAAAAACAGAATTTATGTTTACCTGATAAATTTCTTTCTCCTATGGTGTGTCCGGTCCACGGCTTCATCCTTACTTGTGGGATATTCTCTTCCCCTACAGGAAATGGCAAAGAGAGCACACAGCAAAAGCTGTCCATATAGCCCCCCCTCTGGCTCCGCCCCCCCAGTCATTCGACCGACGATTAGGAGAAAAAGGAGAAACTATAGAGTGCCGTGGTGATTGTAGTGTACAGAAATAACATTTTTAAACCTGACTAAAAGCCAGGGCGGGCCGTGGACCGGACACACCGTAGGAGAAAGAAATTTATCAGGTAAACATAAATTCTGTTTTCTCCTACATTGGTGTGTCCGGTCCACGGCTTCATCCTTACTTGTGGGAACCAATACCAAAGCTTTAGGACACGGATGAAGGGAGGGAACAAGTCAGGTAACCTAAACGGAAGGCACCACAGCTTGCAAAACCTTTCTCCAAAAAACAGCCTCCGAAGAAGCATAAGTATCGAATTTGTAAAATTTGGCAAAAGTATGCAGAGAAGACCGAGTCGCTGCCTTACAGATCTGATCAACAGAAGCCTCGTTCTTGAAGGCCCATGTGGAAGCCACAGCTCTAGTAGAGTGAGCTGTAATTCGTTCAGGAGCCTGCCGTCCGGCAGTCTCATAAGCCAATCGGATGATGCTTTTCAGCCAAAAGGAAAGAGAAGTAGCAGTAGCTTTCTGCCCTCTCCTCTTACCAGAATAAACGACAAACAAGGATGATGTCTGTCTGAAATCCTTTGTTGCTTCTAAATAGAATTTTAAAGCACGGACCACATCTAGGTTGTGTAGCAAACGTTCCTTCTTCGAAACTGGATTCGGACACAGAGAAGGAAGGAACAACTATTTCCTGGTTAATATTCCTGTTGGAAACCACTTTTGGAAGAAAACCAGGCTTGGTACGTAAAACTACCTTATCAGTATGGAATACCAGATAGGGTGAAGTACACTGCAAAGCAGACAATTCAGAAACTCTTCTAGCAGAAGAAATAGCAACCAAAAACAGAACTTTCCAAGATAGTAACTTAATATCTATGGAATGTAAGGGTTCAAACGGAACCCCTTGAAGAACTGAAAGAACTAAGTTTAGACTCCATGGAGGAGTCATAAGTCTGTAGACAGGCTTGATTCTGACTAACGCCTTTACAAACGCCTGTACATCTGGCACGGCTGACAGACGTTTGTGCAACAAAACAGACAGAGCAGATATCTGTCCTTTTAGATAACTAGCTGACAAACCTTTATCCAAACCCTCTTGGAGAAAGGAAAGTATCCTAGGAATTTTAATTTTACTCCAGGAGAATCCCTTGGATTCGCACCAACAGATATATTTTTGCCATATCTTATGGTAAATTTTCCTAGTCACAGGTTTTCTGGCTTGAACCAGAGTATCTATAACTGAATCTGAAAACCCACGCTTAGATAGAATCAAGCGTTCAATTTCCAAGCAGTCAGTTGCAGAGAGACTAGATTTGGATGTTCGAATGGACCTTGTACTAGAAGATCCTGTCTCAAAGGTAGCTTCCATGGTGGAGCCGATGACATATTCACCAGGTCTGCATACCAAGTCCTGCGTGGCCATGCAGGAGCTATTACAATCACCGAGGCCTTCTCCTGTTTGATCCTGGCTACAAGCCTGGGAAGGAGAGGGAACGGTGTTAACACATAAGCTAGATTGAACGACCAAGGTGCCACCAATGCATCCACTAGCGTCGCCTTGGGATCCCTGGATCTGGACCCGTAGCGAGGAACCTTGGAGTTCTGACGAGACGCCATCAGATCCATATCTGGAATGCCCCATAGTTGAGTTAACTGGGCAAAGACCTCCGGGTGGAGTTCCCACTCCCCCGGATGGAAAGTCTGACGACTCAAATAATCCGCCTCCCAGTTGTCTACTCCTGGGATGTGAATTGCAGATAGATGGCAGGAGTGATCCTCCGCCCATTTGATAATCTTGGATACCTCTCTCATCGCCAAGGAACTCTTTGTTCCCCCCTGATGATTGATGTACGCTACAGTCGTCATGTTGTCCGACTGAAATATTATGAATCTGGCCTTCGCTAGTTGAGGCCAAGCCAGGAGCGCATTGAATATCGCTCTCAGTTCCAAAATGTTTATCGGGAGAAGAGACTCTTCCCGAGACCATAGACCCTGAGCTTTCAGGGAGTCCCAGACCGCGCCCCAGCCTAAGAGACTGGCGTCGGTCGTGACAATGACCCACTCTGGTCTGCAGAAACTCATTCCCTGAGACAGGTGATCCTGAGTCAACCACCAGCGGAGTGAGTCTCTGGTTACCTGGTCTACTTGAATCTGGGGAGACAAGTCTGCATAATCCCCATTCCACTGTTTGAGCATGCACAGTTGTAATGGTCTTAGATGAATTCGAGCAAAAGGAACAACGTCCATTGCTGCAACCATTAATCCTATTACCTCCATGCACTGAGCTATGGAAGGCTGAGGAATAGATTGAAGAACTTGACAAGCGTTTAGAAGCTTTAACTTTCTGACCTCTGTCAGAAAAATCTTCATTTCTACAGAATCTATTATTGTTCCCAGAAAAGGAACCCTTGTGGACGGAGACAGGGAACTCTTTTCTACGTTCACCTTCCACCCGTGAGACCTGAGAAAGGCTAAAACAATGTCTGTATGAGCCCTTGCTTTGGAAAAGGACGACGCTTGGATTAGAATGTCGTCTAGGTAAGGTACTACAGCAATGCCCCTCGGCCTTAGAACCGCTAGAAGGGACCCTAGCACCTTTGTGAAAATTCTGGGAGCAATGGCTAAACCGAACGGAAGAGCCACGAACTGGTAATGTTTGTCCAGAAAGACGAACCTCAGGAACTGATGATGATCTTTGTGGATGGGAATATGCAGGTACGCATCCTTTAAGTCCACGGTAGTCATATATTGACCCTCCTGGATTGTTGATAAAATCGTCCGAATGGTTTCCATTTTTAATGATGGAACTCTGAGGAATTTGTTTAGAATTTTTAAATCCTGAATTGGCCTGAAATTGGCCTCTTTTTTGGGAACTACAAACAGGTTTGAGTAAAAACCCAGACCTTGTTCCGCTGTTGGAACTGGGTGTATCACTCCCATCTTTAATAGGTCTCCTACACAATGTAAGAATGCCTGTCTCTTTATCTGGTCTGAAGATAAGCGAGACATGTGGAACCTTCCCCTTGGAGGAAGTTCCTTGAACTCTAGAAGATACCCCTGGGAGACTATTTCTAGTGCCCAGGGATCCAGAACATCTCTTGCCCAAGCCTGAGCAAAGAGAGAAAGTCTGCCCCCTACTAGATCCGGTCCCGGATCGGGGGCTACCCCTTCATGCTGTCTTGGTAGCAGCAGCAGGCTTCTTGGTCTGTTTACCCTTGTTCCAGCCTTGCAATGGTTTCCATGCTGGTTTAGGCTGGGAAGTGTTACCCTCTTGTCTAGAGGCTGCAGAGTTAGGAGTCGGTCCATTCCTGAAATTACGAAAGGAACGAAAATTAGATTTGTTCTTAGCCTTGAAAGGCCTATCCTGTGGCCCTTTCCCCCAGTGATGTCTGAAATAATCTCCTTCAATTCTGGCCCGAAAAGGGTCTTACCTTTGAAAGGAATATTAAGCAATTTTGTTTTGGACGACACATCCGCCGACCAAGATTTTAGCCAAAGCGCTCTGCGCGCCACTATTGCAAAACCTGAATTTTTCGCCGCTAATTTAGCCAATTGAAAAGCGGCATCCAAAATAAAGGAATTAGCCAACTTTAGTGCGTGAATTCTGTCCATGACTTCATCATATGGAGTCTCCTTTTGGAGCGAATTTTCTAGTTCCTCGAACCAAAAAGACGCCGCCGTGGTGACAGGAATAATGCACGAAATTGGTTGAAGAAGGAAACCTTGCTGAACAAATATCTTTTTAAGCAATCTTTCCAATTTTTTATCCATAGGATCTTTGAAAGCGCAACTGTCCTCAATAGGAATAGTTGTGCGCTTGGCTAACGTTGAAACTGCCCCCTCAAAAGAGTCACAATCATCAAGAGTAGTTAGCACCTCCTTAAGCAGAGCGCGGAGATGTTCTAGCTTAAATTTAAATGCCACGATATCAGGTTCTGCCTGCTGAGAAACTTTTCCTGAATCAGAAATTTCTCCCTCAGACAGACCCTCCCTCACTGCCAATTCAGATTGATGTGAGGGTATAACAGATAAATTATCGTCAGCACCAACTTGCTCATCCTCTGTATTTAAAACTGAGCAATCACGCTTTCTGGGAAATGCTGGCAGTTTGGATAAAAGATTTGCTATAGAATTATCCATTACTGCAGTTAATTGCTGCATAGTAACAAGCATTGGCGCGCTAGATGTACTAGGTATCGCCTGCGCGGGCAAAGCTGGTGTTGACACAGAAGGAGAGGATGATGAGCTATCCCCACTACCTTCATTTGAAGAATCATCTTGGGCAACCTAAATGTGACAGTACTGTCCTTACTTTGTTTGGACGCCATGGCACAATTTGCACATACATTTAAAGGGGGAACCACCTTGGCCTCCATACACACAGAACATATGCTATCTGAAGGTACAGACATGTTAGACAGATTTTGGCAGGCTATTAATGCAATAAAAAAGTTTTTAAACAAAACCGTTACTGTCTCTTTAAATAATAAAAAGAGCACACTTTATTTCTGAATGTTTGAAAAACTATGAAGGAAATATCCGATCTTTACAAAATTTACACCCCAGTGTCTTAATGCTTTGAAAGTATTGCACACCAAATTTCAAGTCTCTAAACCCTTAAATGAGCAAATGAGCTAATTGTTCAATTTACCGGTTTAAACACACTACAGTCCCTGCCACAGACTTTGCTGCGGCTTTTACCTTCCTTAGGGGTTATTCACCACAGAAATAAGCCTTCCTGAGTTGGTTTTTCAGCCACAGGACCCTCTCACATGAAGCTGCATGCACTGCCTCTAGAAATAACTGCGCAACTGAGGCGCGAAAATGAGGCCTCCTCCCTCTGCATACCAGAGTGAAGGGGCCTTCCTGACTAGATTAGGCGTCTAAACAACTGCCAGGCGTAATAAAACGTTCCCAAAAGTGTTTCAAAATTCACAAAACACTCCAAATGTCATATAAATATGATATAAACCAATCGATTTAGCCCACAATAGTGTCAACCAGCATAGACCCCATTTTATAAGCCTTAATTCTGTTATGAGTCTAAGAAAATGGCTTACCGATCCCATAAGGGAAAACTGACAGTCTTCTAGCATTACTATGTCTTGTTAGAAAAGAGACTGGTCATACCTGGAGCAGAAAAGTCTGCAAACTGTTCCCCCCAACTGAAGTTCTCTGGTTTCAACAGTCCTGCGTGGGAACAGCAATGGATTTTAGTTACTGGTGCTAAAATCATACTCCTCTTTTAACAGAACTCTTCATCACTTTCTGTTGTAGAGTAAATAGAACAAACCGGCACTATTTTAAAATAACAAACTCTTGATAGAAGAAATAAAACTACAACTAACACCATATACTCTTTACCATCCCCGTGGAGATGCTACTTGTTCAGAGCGGCAAAGAGAATGACTGGGGGGCGGAGCCAGAGGGGGGGCTATATGGACAGCTTTTGCTGTGTGCTCTCTTTGCCATTTCCTGTAGGGGAAGAGAATATCCCACAAGTAAGGATGAAGCCGTGGACCGGACACACCAAAGTAGGAGAAATATACAATAATGATTAAGTCAATGACACATTTGAATAATAATATGAAGATTTATTTAGCTGCGGTTACTGCTCCGGTGTAAAATATACAGCAGCTGGGTTCCCTTAACGAAACCACACACATCGAAATACAAATACATTTATTCTGTGCAAATATAGCATGAATAAAAAAGATTGCTAGCTTACTTAAAGTTAGCTCGATACACGCAGTGATAATATATACTATTATTTAATATGGGTAGCCCTGTGACCCACAGGAATCTGCTACCATAGATAATATTGGGGATCCATGCAAGATAAAGCATAAAAAGTTTTAAGTATAGATGGCAACACCTCTCTCAGAGGATAACCCAATAAAAATTGGAAATCATATAAGCCATTTATATAAGAACACGTTGTCATGACAAATAAATAAGCAGTTCATTCCAGGTAGATTGTTTTTGCAGTTTTTGTGCCGCATTGGTTAATCTCCAGTACTAATCAAACTGCGGTATACAGTGTTCTTGACTATTTGTATCCTAAAGAAAAACTTGTATGAACTCGTAAGTCCGATATACATTACAGAGGGTTGTTAATTTTTCTGTAGAAATCCTCCTCCTTTATGTCCTTAGGAACAATTTAGTCCGGAAAACGGATTGTAGCTTTCCTTCGTGGCTGTTAGAGTATGTTTGCAGCGTGCATCGAGCACTCCCAAGAAGCCGGTTCTCAGCTGTGAAGAATAATGACGTCACACGCCAATGGCCGTTTCACCCCCCACGTGACCAAGCGTTATAGGGGCTTCCTCAGGGCGTATGATACAATCCGTTTTCCGGACTAAATTGTTCCAAAGGATTTTAAAGGAGGAGGATTTCTACAGAAAAATTAACAAACCTCTGTAATGTATATCGGACTTACGAGTTCATACAAGTTTTTCTTTAGGATACAAATAGTTGAGAGATATTAGGCAGCTAATATCACTGGTTTATAAACTGCTACTCTTACCCTCAAACACACAACTACCCACATATAACCTAGCCTGGAGCAGAGACCTTAATAGAGATATTGACCAGGATACTTGGCTCAGGTCAATTAAAATGGCAAAACGCTCATCGGCCTCTGCCATCGTGCAAGAAATACAACTAAAATTAATTTGTCGATGGTATCTGACACCGACAAGATTGCATAGATGCTTCCCGTCGGCAAGCCCTATGTGCTGGAGAGGTTGTGGGGAACATGGCACACTCCTCCACATCTGGTGGTCTTGTCCTAGATTGCAGGAGTTCTGGTCAAAGGTGATGAGCCACATATCAGACAAGCTACAAATTATTATACCAAATACCCCGGAGGTGATTCTCCTCTTTCAGTTACCAAAAATCAGAGAAGCGAACCGTATTGCCTTAGGGCCAGCTCATTGCACTTTGCAATTGCTAACGGAAAACTATACCCACAACAGCATATGGCAGAGAAATATGGTGACATATTCTCCTCTTGGATGAGATATAATCAACTCTCTCACTACCTAATGCATCATAAACACAAGGAACATTTTGCAAGATAACTCACTGCATTTGAACACTTATGCACATCCACTAAGCTATTGAGGCAGCTAATATCACTGGTTTATAAACTGCTACTCTTACCCTCAAACACACAACTACCCACATATACCCTAGCCTGGAGCAGAGACCTTAATAGAGATATTGACCAGGATACTTGGCTCAGGTCCTTTAAAATGGCAAAACGCTCATCGGCCTCTTCCATCGTGCTAGAATTACAACTAAAATTCATTTATAGGTGGTATCTGACACCACCAAGATTGCATAGATGCTTCCTGTCGGCAAGCCCTATGTGCTGGAGAGGTTGAAGATTGCACACTCCTCCACATCTGGTGGTGTCCTACACTGCAGGAGTTCTGGTCAAAGGTGATGAGCCTCATATCAGACAAGCTACAAATTGTTATACCAAATACCCCGGAGGCGATTCTCCTCTTTCATTTACCAAAAATCAGAGAAGCACATGCTTTGGCCCTACTATTGATTATGCTCACAGGAGCCAAAAAAATTATCCCTAGAAAGTGGAAATCGGGGGCTATTTAATTAATGGATCACCTCGGTTCACAAATTGCTTCTACTTGAAAGATTTCACTATTTTAAAATTAACCAAATTGGCACTCACAAAATGATGATGGCCTCCTGGAATCAATCCTAGGCAAAGAATAATTTTCTATTTTTTTTAATTTATTTTCCTTCCCTTCCCTCTCTTTTTCTCCATTCTTGCTACTCCTTTCCTTACTCTCGACACATAACTTACTGTTAGTAAATATAATTTGCATTAATATGAAGAAAATGTTAAAAATGAGTTAGGCTTTGTACAAAATAAGACAAATCCTAGATGTATGTAAACTAGTCATCAGTGTGATGCCGGAGAGCTTTTTACTCGCTAGCTGGGTTTTCGGTCCTCACAGAATGATTATAAATCTAACTTCGATGACAACTTGTAAATAATGACACTACACTGTTGGTGGAAAATGTATTGTAATCTTTATTTTTATTGTACATCTGCAACCTTGATTTAATAAAGCTTGTCTATATGTGAAAATAAATAAAAAATATACTGAATATGATACACTCACATTTGGAAAAGCACTAAAACGTAGTGCAAACTGGGCAGACTGGATCCTCAGAGTTGTCCGGTAAAACTCTCCTCTTGGCACATGAAACACAGATTGTTGTGGTAACTCTCCCCTCACAGTAAATTGGTGTTTGGTTAACCCTTGGGATCCACCTCTCTGCTTGTAAGGAAAGTGGTTGCAGTAATTGCTCATATAACACTTGCTTAAACTTGTGTGACTTTGCCTTTAAGAGAGTGAAAGCATAAGACACTTGCACTAACTTGTGTGACTTTGCCTTTAAGAGAGTGTGCCTTTAACAGAGTAAAAGACATTAATTAACTTCAAGTAGATGACAGTGAATTTCGCTAAGTCATGCTACAAGTGGTAAACAACCGATGGAGGCTGATGATAAGAAGTCAAAACCCAGACAGAACAAGGGTGCAACCTTGGCAGGGGTCACTTACTGACATTAAGGAACATCTTGATAACACATTGGTATAGGGGCTAATGCCTAGTAATATTGTTAAACGATGAATTATTATTAATTGCAATAGGCTAAGTAATATCAATTGCAATAGGCTAAGTAATAAAGCCATTATGATGTTTAGCTATTAATTATATCTATAGAAAGATTGTTAAAACTATTATTGATGTATTTGACAGAAGTAACTGCATAAGACCACATAATCAGATATATAATGTTAAGCAGAAAAACATGTTTGTTTGAAACTGAAGATGACAGCATCGCAGTTTAGTAATACGTCAGAGATAGTACCTGGGGATGCCCTGATAAGCTTGGTTGAGGCTAAGACAGACTGGCCAGATGTCTTGGGCCACGGCCAACCTCAGAGGGTGCGGTCTCAGGATCTGTGGAGTTGCGCCAAAACTGTTACACAAGTGAACAGTATAAAGAGGGGTACATTTGGGCAATCTGTCGTGTCATGTCTGATGTCTGAGTCTGAGAGTCTGAGTGTCTGAGCGTCTGTGTATTTTTGGTGTGTGTATTGAGTGTACTTTTGGGGCCTGTGGATGGACGCATCCTCAGTGTTGTTTCCCGCTGATCGCCTGTTTGTCTCCTGGTCCAAAGATTGCCCAGATGTCCCCTCCCATTGCGCTCCAGAAGCGGCAGGATAAGATGATGTAACCAGAGATCACGGTGATGTATTAATTTGTTTGTTTAAAACTAGCTAGACTTGTTTTAGTGGTAATACAACATAAGATTGTTATCAGTCGTTGCGCAGGCAACTAAATGTAACTGAAAACTGTATAGATAGTTGTATCTAGAATTGTTTATATAAGCATTGCAATTGCATAGAGTGTTATAAGTATGAATAGTGGTTTGTGGTATTTTGTTTCCATGATTATGTTGCAGAATAAACCATCATTGTTATTATAAGATTGTGAAAACCTGTGTAATGTGTCAGTCATTTCCTTGCTGAAAAGTGATATATGATAACATCATATCCTGAAAAAAGAATCACATAACATTATTGGCGTAGTCGGTCGGCAGGATGCATAATTGTTTATCACTTGAGCAAAGAAACTGACAGTTTCTTACTGAATGTGCAGAGCTGATAGACGCAGCTCCGAGCGAAAGTGAAACCCCTTTGTAAGATAAAATAATAAGCCAGAAAAATATATAGTTGTATCTTGCACGGTCAGGAGTATAAATATATATGTTTCTGGATTAGTTAGAATTGAATTGTTAATTCCTCAAATGAGCCATGAAAGCTGTGTAAATAAACAGATATTTCATGGACATAGTCACAATTGTCACCTTGGAATGAAATTAATTGATATTGCACAGGTATATACATATTAACGTATATTGTTACTGTGAATTTATTGATTGATGTCAGCAATAATTGAAGGTATTATGAAAATGTTTAGGAAGAAAGTACAAACGGTTCCCCCTTCACAGCCTCAAAATATTGCGGCTTGGGAGGGGACCCCATATCAGGAATTAGCAGGGGAAGTCTTGTCTGGGACTGACCTCAAAGATAACGCTGAATTTTTTGACAAAACAGAACCTTGTGAAGTGTTGAATAAATTACAGAATGTAAAAGTTAAGACAGATTCAGACACAGAAAGGTTACATAAGAAATTATGGGTGTTATTACAGGCATACAGAAAGACACACGAGCAGTTAGAGGAAGCTGTAGAGCAGACGGTGTGCCTGCAGAGTCAGAATAAATTGCTATTAAAAAAGAGCCAGTGTTATGAAGATGTAGCTCAACAGGCTGTGGTTAAGGTAGCCAGGGCCAAAGTAAAGCGGAAGGGTGGTAGGTTGAGCAAAAGTAAGTTACAATCAGTATTACAGAGCAGGGCCAGATGGGACCCTGGGGGGTGGGATGAAACTTTGCAGAAATGGAAGGTCCATTTGGGAAAAGCAGTAAATGTATTGAATGACAGATCTATCACTGACAGTGAAATCTCACTGTCCAGCATGATAGGCACACAGGAATACATTGAGCATCATGCTCAACATGCTGTGGTAACGTTTTGGGAAACTAGCCCTGAGGGGAAAATGTCCCTAGTTGATTCCCAAACAAAGTCCACTGGAAAAGGATACCAATACCTGGATGGGACAAAAAGGGCCAGTGCCCCTGAAGCCCCAGGGCCAGGGTTGGACTTGCTTTCGTTGGAGGACCTGGAGTAATATTTCCAGGGCCCATACGAAACAGGCCAAGCTCCCAGTATCAGTATGGTCTATTTTAAGCAGGCTTTGATTGATACTGGAGTGGAGGCAACTTAGATTTATTAAGGGGGGGTGAGACTATAGAAGTAAAACAAGCAGGGGTGGCATTGGAAGTAGGAAGTCTCCTTAAGCAGTGATGTTTTGTTTTAATTGTACCCATCCCAGAGTATTTAATTAGCATAGATGTATTAAAAGGGAAGTTACAATGTAGTGAATATAGTCAAGGATAGGGAGCGATGATTGGCTGCATTTGCCTGCGGGCAAGTGCTATTTACGGAATTAATTTGAAGTATGTTTCCTTCCTAGATTCTTGTTGGCATGGCTGTTATTGTAACCGGTGCTCTGTTAGGAATCCTTTCGGCCACATGCATAAGCCAACCGCTCATGAGCCAGAGGATAAAGTGTGAAGATCCGGTGCCAGCTATCACACCTTTTATGAGGGAAGCATGACCGTTCCGTATTGCACAACATGGGCATCCTGCTCCATCCCATTTACCTTTGATGACGACGTAACCTGTTTGACCAAAAATGAATATGGAAGTTGGATGTTCCTTACCAAGCGGGAAAGGGTGGTATTTGAACTATCAGAAGAAGAGACAATTACCTGTGACATCCCTTCCTCCACTGTACATTGTGTAACTAAAGATTTTTGTTCTGCTGCAGTGACCAGGAAAGACTGTAAGGAGTCTAAGGAGGATGAGAGCTGGACAATTGTTTTACAGGATGAGAACTTAATATTTGAACTGCAAGAAGGGGTTGGGTTGATTTGTGAAAATCCCAGTATGCCTTCCACTTCCCCAAAACTAACAGTGGGGATTCAGGAACGCATTTTAGGTTGTAAAACATCCATTGATACACAGGTTCGTGCTGTAATGTTAAACATATCATACACTGATGGGGAACCAGAGGGACTGACATATGTGTGTAAATATACAGGAAAAGAGTCATCTGAACCTCTTTTAATGTATATCAGGAGACCTGTAATGGATGGGAAATTATTAAACAACTGACACAAGGGAAAGAGGGACCATGCACGGCGCCGTCAAGGCTCCCTGCATGCCTCCTCATGGGAACTTGATAATACTTTTGTAAAAACTGCCAAAGATGTGTTTAATGTGACAAATGTTCAGGGACCATGTTGGGTATGTGGGTTTGTGCCTCACGGGCAGACTAGGGGTTACCCTTATCTAGGTGTACCTTTAACCATGAGTATGCTTGCCGATATGATTGGGAATAAGACTGTGTGGAATTTTACAGGTCTTAACACACCAGGCAGGGATGACTTGCTGGATAAGTTGCATCTAGCTAATAATGTGACTGCAGGTGCTATTATGTTTCAAAATCTAGATGGGTATATATATAGTACTAATAACCTAACCCAGCTACCTGACATGATAATGTTAATGTATAACATAGGACGGCTAGTTAAAAATAGGACAGGGGTATTCAACATTAAACTGAAATTCTATGACTTCTCATATTTGACATGTGCCCATGAGAAATGGAAGACTAAGTTTGGTGAGCCCAGAGACCTTATTAAAGACTGGTACCAGCTTAATAGGGAAACACTAGCAGGTAACACACGGACTAAGGATGGGAGGAAGCGATTGAATAGGATATGTCCTCCTTTTGTTAAACTGCCAGTGGGATATTATTGGTTGTGTGGGAGGTGGGCAGTAAAGGTAATACCTTGCACCCATTATGGCCCATGCTTTTTAGGATATATATTCCCTGCTTTTAACATAACCACCACGCTTCCACCACCTATATTGCATAGAACACGAAGATACCTTGACCTGGACAAAATACACAATGGAGTAAAAATTAGTGAAGGTATGCGCCTGCTTGCAACATTTGTCCCTCATTATGGGGCTGCTACAGCCCTCACTAGATTAAACACGCTAGCTGATTTAGTAGATGAAGCTTTTAATGTAACTGGAGATGCAATGAAGCTTTTAGCATTAGAACAGGAACAAATTAGGATGGTGGCATTACAGAATAGAATGGCTCTAGACTACCTCCTAGCTGCAGAAGGAGGAGTTTGCCAGAGAATCCACCAGCAATGCTGTGTGTACATAGAAGACAATACAGGTAAAATCAAACATGACCTACACAGACTAGAAGAAGTGCAAAAGCACATACGTGAGGTACATGACGATTCATTTAGCAAATGGCTTAAAGACTTTGAATGGACTTTTGGACTGGGGGGATAGCTTGGAAGCTTAGGCAAGACTATAGTTAAATGGCTATTAATAAGTCTGGCTTGCTTGTGTGGGATATTCATTATAGTAAAAATGTTTGGATGTTTCTGTAATACATTAGGTAGGATGTGTTTTAAACCAAAAGACAATATTACTTGAGTGTTTTAATTATTAAGGTATGTGTTTAGAAACAAGCAAGGTGTCACATGACCAAGGGGTGGAATGTAAGGAAAGTGGTTGCAGTAATTGCTCATATAACACTTGCTTAAACTTGTGTGACTTTGCCTTTAAGAGAGTGAAAGCATAAGACACGTGCACTAACTTGTGTGACTTTGCCTTTAAGAGAGTGTGCCTTTAACAGAGTAAAAGACATTAATTAACTTCAAGTAGATGACAGTGAATTTCGCTAAGTCATGCTACAAGTGGTAAACAACCGATGGAGGCTGATGATAAGAAGTCAAAACCCAGACAGAACAAGGGTGCAACCTTGGCAGGGGTCACTTACTGACATTAAGGAACATCTTGATAACACATTGGTATAGGGGCTAATGCCTAGTAATATTGTTAAACGATGAATTATTATTAATTGCAATAGGCTAAGTAATATCAATTGCAATAGGCTAAGTAATAAAGCCATTATGATGTTTAGCTATTAATTATATCTATAGAAAGATTGTTAAAACTATTATTGATGTATTTGACAGAAGTAACTGCATAAGACCACATAATCAGATATATAATGTTAAGCAGAAAAACATGTTTGTTTGAAACTGAAGATGACGGCATCGCAGTTTAGTAATACGTCAGAGATAGTACCTGGGGATGCCCTGATAAGCTTGGTTGAGGCTAAGACAGACTGGCCAGATGTCTTGGGCCACGGCCAACCTCAGAGGGTGCGGTCTCAGGATCTGTGGAGTTGCGCCAAAACTGTTACACAAGTGAACAGTATAAAGAGGGGTACATTTGGGCAATCTGTCGTGTCATGTCTGATGTCTGAGGGTCTGAGGGTCTGAGCGTCTGTGTATTTTTGGTGTGTGTATTGAGTGTACTTTTGGGGCCTGTGGATGGACGCATCCTCAGTGTTGTTTCCCGCTGATCGCCTGTTTGTCTCCTGGTCCAAAGATTGCCCAGATGTCCCCTCCCATTGCGCCCCAGAAGCGGCAGGATAGGATGATGTAACCAGAGATCACGGTGATGTATTAATTTGTTTGTTTAAAACTAGCTAGACTTGTTTTAGTGGTAATACAACATAAGATTGTTATCAGTCGTTGCGCAGGCAACTTAAATGTAACTGAAAACTGTATAGATAGTTGTATCTAGAATTGTTTATATAAGCATTGCAATTGCATAGAGTGTTATAAGTATGAATAGTGGTTTGTGGTATTTTGTTTCCATGATTATGTTGCAGAATAAACCATCATTGTTATTATAAGATTGTGAAAACCCGTGTAATGTGTCAGTCATTTCCTTGCTGAAAAGTGATATATGATAACATCATATCCTGAAAAAAGAATCACATAACACTGCTCCAAACCATCAGGTAATGGGACTGTTACCAAAGAATTGAAAAGTAGCAAGTTGCTTAAAAACAAATGTTTATTTAAACACAAACAATGTACAGCAATGCATTTCTCAGTATCCAAACTGTTTAATCAGGCTGATAACAAACATGTCAAACTTGCTACTTGGATATACACAACTACAACCAATAAAATGGCTGCTAAAATCACACACCCATTGTTTAATTGGTCACATGACCCTTCAGGGGTAGTGTGTTTCATAGAACAGATCATAAAATATCATAACATCAAAGAATACATAACATTGTTAATATATTAAAATATATATATATATATATATATATATATATATATATATATATATATATATATATATATATATATATATATATATATATATATATATATATCCAAAAACAAAACAATGTGGATTATATGTTAATGATTTTCATTTTTTGTTGGGTTCTCAATTGCAAACTGGGGGAGATTTTCAGTATACGCCCTTTTGACTGGGCAAATTATATTATTGTCAGTTTTCAGAACAGCTGACAGGGTAGACCGGGTTATACTTACAAAAGGAACAGCTCAGGATCGCTTATCACAACTTTAGAATTCCAGTGACATCCAGACTAACAGGCCCATTTATCAAGCTCCGTATGGAGCTTGAAGGGCCGTGTTTCTGGCGAGTCTTCAGACTCGCCAGAAACACAACTTATGAAGCAGCGGTCTAAAGACCGCTGCTCCATAACCCTGTCCGCCTGCTCTGAACAGGCGGACAGGAATCGCCAGACATCAACCCGATCGAATACGATCGGGTTGATTGACAGCTCCCTGCTGGCGGCCGATTCGCCGCGAGTCAGCAGGGGGCGGCGTTGCACCAGCAGCTCTTGTGAGCTGCTGGTGCAATGTTAAATGCGGAGAGCGTATTGCTCTCCGCATTTAGCGAGGTCTTGCGGACCTGATCCGCAGTGTCGGATCAGGTCCGCAAGCCCTTTGATAAATGGGCCTGTAAGTGTGTGTCAGGTACTAACTGACAAACTGATTCTATATAATACTCACATGATTACATGCTGTGAAACATTTGTTACCGTCACCTAATTATGGTGGCGTCCTAACCATGTTTACACACTGGCTCTTTGTGTAATGGCCAATCCGGAATCACTATAAACAATCTCCGGTTTTCATTGGTAAATAAGACCATGACGTAGACTGTATAGCTCCTGTGTAAGATTACATAGTTATTAGCATGTTGAAGAAGTTTAACAATGCTATAAGCATTATGGTCTGACACTTGTTGCGCTAAAGCCTCCAACCAGAAGGTGGAAGCCGCAGCAACATCAGCCAAACAAATAGCAGGTCTAAGAAGATTACCTAAACATAAATAAGCCTTCCTTAGAAAGGATTCAAGCTTCCTATCTAAAGGATCCTTAAAAGAAGTACTATCTGCTGTAGGAATAGTAGTAAGTTTAGCAAGAGTAGAGATAGCCCCATCAACTTTGGGGATTTTTCCCAAAACTCTAATCTATCAGACGGCAAAGGGTACAATTTCTTAAACCTTGGAGAAGGAGTAAATGAAGTACCCAGACTATTCCATTCCCTAGAAATTACTTCTGAAATAGCATCAGGAACTGGAAAAACTTCTGTAATAACTACATGAGGTTTTAAAAATGAATTTAAACGCTTATAAGTTTTAATATCAAGAGGACTAGACTCCTCCATATCTAAATCAATCAACACTTCTTTCAGTAAAGAATGAATAAACTCCATCTTAAACAAATATGAAGATTTATCAGTGTCAATATCTGAGGCAGAATCTTCTGAACCAGATAGATCCTCATCAGAGATAAATAAGTCAGAATGATGGCGGTCATTTAAAAATTCATCTGAAATATGAGAAGTTTTAAAAGACCTTTTACGTTTACTAGTAGGAGGTATAACAGACAGAGCCTTCCGAATAGAATTAGAAACAAATTATTTTACATTAACAGGAACATCCTGAACATTAGATGTTGAAGGAACAACAGGTAATGGATTATTACTAATGGAAATATTATCCACGTTTGCTTGTTTATCATGACAACTGACACAAACTACAGCCGGAGGAACAGTTACCAAAAGTTTACAACAAATGCACTTAGCTTTGGTAGAACCAACATCAGACAGCGTCTTTCCAGAAGTAGATTCTGATTCAGGGTCAGGTAGTGACATCTTGCAATATGTAATAGAAAAAAACAACATATAAAGCAAAATTATCAAATTCCTTAAATGACAGTTTCAGGAATGGGAAAAAAATGCAAAACAAGACAAGCCTCTAGAAACCAGAAGCAACTAAAAAGTGAGACTGAAATAATGTGAAAAAAACTGGCGCCAAGTATGACGCCCACATTTTTTGGCGCCAAAAATGTCTGCAACAAACACGAGTCAAAAATGACGCAACTCCGTGAAAACTTTGTAACGTCATTCGCGCGCCAAAAATGACGCAATAAATTCTAGCATTTTCTGCACCCACGAGCCTAATAGCCCGCAATTTAGAAGAAAAAAGTCAACTGAAAATTTTAAGGTAAGAATTTTTTTTAATTCATATGCATTTTCCAAAAAAATGAAACTGACGGTCTGAAAGAAGGAACACTGATTGACCTGAATCATGGCAAATATAAGTTTAAAACATATATTTAGAACTTTACATATAAAGTGCCAAACCATAGAGAGTGTCATAAATAAAATAAGACTTACTTACCCTAAGACACTCATCTACATATAGTACATAGCCAAACCAGTACTGAAACGAGAATCAGTAGAGGTAATGGTATATAAGAGTATATCGTCGATCTGAAAAGGGGAGGTAGGAGAAGAAATCTCTACGACCGATAACAGAGAACCTATGAAATAGATCCCCTAGAGGAAGACCATGGTATTCAAATAGGCAATACTCTCTTCACATCCCTCTGACATTCACTGCACTCTGAGAGGAAAACCGGGCTTCAGCCTGCTGCGAAGCGCATATCAACGAAAAAATCTAGCACAAACTTACTTCACCACCTCCATGGGAGGCAAAGTTTGTAAAACTGAATTGTGGGTGTGGTGAGGGGTGTATTTATAGGCATTTTGAGGTTTGGGAAACTTTGCCCCTCCTGGTAGGAATGTATATCCTATACGTCACTAGCTCATGGACTCTTGCCAATTACACGAAAGAAAAAGCCATAATGGAATACAAGGCCCTTAATGCTCATGTGGTTATGCTACAGAAGACACTTTACCTCCCAAACTACACCTAAATATTGGGATAAAATATTCCCCATTCAGTATCATGCAACAAATAAAAAGAAAAAAGTGGGGTTTCACTTCTTTTACACTCTCCACTAAATTTTAAAGAGGAGGAAGTGATTAGGGACAAAAATGGTAGATTTATCATTCTAAGAGGGCAAATCCAAAATGTCCAGATACTTTTAGTTAATGTTTATGCGCCCAACACTAATCAGGGACCTTTTATTTCGAGACTGAATAAACATCATAGGTGTGAAAAAGTCCAGGCTTCCCTCCCTTAGTGAATGGAAAACAAAAGTAACACACTCTCTCCATCTATAGAAATATCACTATACACACACCAAACGAATCGAAGAATATCACAATATACACCTCTTATGGGAGGAATACTTGAATAGCTTAAGTGGTTCTTCCTAGCACAATGCATTTTCTATCCCTATAGTCCGACAAACTCTTTCATGACGTAAGGAGGGTGCATAGTAAGTGGACAATTATATATGAACTTGTATTTTAGTACTCTGCTATTTTCCATTAATATATATTTGGTATAAACAATCAAGACCACTAATATATGCCAAACTTGAGGTAAATAGATGATATATGTGCATCATTGTTGTAACGTTCAATGTTTATTTGTAACAAAATTGTTTTTCTTTCTTATGCTTGATTTTGTATACCTTGTAATTTTTCTCAATAAATGATGAAAACGCAAAAAAAAAAAACAATAAACTATCATAGGTGGAGATTTCAACTTAACGCTCAATAACAAAATAGATAGGTCCACAGACGGTACTGCTGAAATTATTGGACATCGATCAGTACAAAACATTCTCAATGACTTTCTTCTAGATCAAAATGTAATTGATTGCTGGAGGTCCATCAACAAAAATGCTAGAGATTATACGTATTACTCATCGGTCCATAAGACCTACTCAAGGATTGATTAGCCAAATTATGATTCCACTACTTGTCTCAGCCAACATCATTAATTGTTCATTAATTGTTCATGGTCAGACCACTCTATGGTGGAAATGACCCTCAAAGGTTTAATCAATCCTAACAGAAGTAGAGCTTGGTCTCTCCACCCTAGCTTACTGAAAGATTCCATCCTCCTACAGAAACTACAAAACGAAATAATAGAGTTCATATCAATTAATGAGGGCTCTACTTCGAACCCAATTTACTCTTGGGGAGCTCTTAAAGTGTTTGTTAGGGGAATTTTAATTGCTGAATCTAATAGAAAGAAAAGACAAGACAAAGCCAGAATAGCTGAACTTAAGACAGAGACCTCAGCTCTACGTGGGGAATCCATACATAATCAAAACACTAAGAGAAAAGAACAAAGAGCTAAATCAATTAATAAATAAGGAGGCATTGCAAGCTATTAGACTGGTGGACACGCAATACTATATCTATGGCAATAAGCCAGACAAAATGCTTGCAAACAAATTGAAAGACATAACTAGACACTCTCCAAAACCTGCAAATACAACAGGCTGATGGCACAACAACTAAAGACCCATTAAAGATGGCTAATTTGTTTGCGGACTTCTATATTGATTTATATAATCTCCACCCAGTTAAAAGTAACCAAGACAAAAAAACAGAACTGGATAGCTTCTTAGAAGCGTCTCAACTTCCAAAGATAACTACGACTGATAGGGAGACTTTAAACGCACCGATAACGGCTAAGGAAGTCTACACAGTCATTAAAGACATTAAGAGAAATAAAACCCAGGGTCCGGATAATTTTTCTGGTTCCTTTTATAAAGATCTCCAACAGATCCTTGTACCACAGCTGCTTATACTGTTCCACTTAATTATGCATGGAAACAAGATACCGTCTGATATGTTGTTGGCCCACATTGCAATAGTTCCTAAACTTGACAAAAGTCCTCAATACCTCCAAAATTATAGACCCATATCACTTATCAATCAAGACATTCAATTATTCACCAAAATATTAGCAAACAGACTACATTCTATCATAGGAAAATTAATCCATTCAGATCAGGTGGGATTTATCAAACAAAGAGAGGTCCCAGATAATACCGTAAGATTATAGACCTTTTAAATTATGCTCAAACTAGGGAGATGCCTTCTCTATTTCTTGCCCTGGATGCAGAGAAGGCGTTTGATAGAATCAATTGGGACTATATGCACGCCACATTAGATAAGTTTGGGATCATAAGTCCGTTCCATAAGGCAATTTCAACTTTATACTCAAACCCAGAAGCATTCATACGGCTAGCAGGATACCAATCCAAAAATGTAAAAATTAGGAATGGCACGAGACAGGGGTGTCCGTTGTCCCCTCTCCTATTTGCCCTTAGTATAGAACCAGTGGCTAAAAGAATTAGGGATAATCCAAATATCGCTGGAATCCCAATTGGCTCCCAAGATTACAAGATATCATTATTCACGAACGATATCATATTAACTCTCACTAAACCACTCCTGTCACTTCCACCTCTATATGCCTCTATCCACAAATTTGGACAATTATCAGGGTACAAAGTAAATGAAGAAAAATGTGAGGCTATAGGAATATGGCTCCTGCAGCAAACAAAAAACTACTAGAAATTAATTTTGAATTTAGATGGCCTAAAAAAGCGTTTAGATATCTAGGAATTAATCTGACTGCCAAGGTTTATCACCTATATAGAGAGAATTATACTAAGATATTTAAACACAATCAATTAATGGACAAATGGTCTAGATCAAAAATGTCACTTTATGGCAGAATTTTCATGGCTAAGATGCCTATAACAGTTACATTAGTGGAACTACGCAAAATCCAGAAAGACATATTACACTTTATTTGCAAGGTAAAAAAGCATGGATAAATAAACAGTTAATGGTCAGGATCAGAGCGGGGGGGGGGATAGGGGTCCCTAATTTGATAGCGTATTATCAAGCAGCACGTATGGCTCAAACGCTCCACTGGGCTAAACGAGAGGGAGATAAACAATGGGTTGGGTTGGAGACTAGGATTATTGGGATAGACAGAATAGAATCCTTTGGATTCCCAAAAACAAGAGACCGCGGAGACGAGGAGTATTTATAGCTATCGAACATACAATACAGCTGTGGGACAAATTGACCCAAAAGTTTCCTGTGCTAAGCCGGAACTCCACTCTCACCCCACTTGTGGGTATAAACTCCCCAATAGATAAGGCTCTGGGAACCAAGTGGGCCAATAAAGGCCTATACAGAATAGCAGATGCCTTAGAGAATAATAAACCTTTACCCTATGACCACTACAAAAAGCTTGACAGTACAGAAGGTTCAGTGGTTTCACTATTTACAGTTAAAATCCAGAGTGGGTGAAGTGTTGAGGGAAGAGACGGGCGGCAACCGTACTAGGTTTTAGGAAATGTATTTGTCTTAAAAAGAAAACTATAAAAAGCTCAATTTCCAAGCTGTATTCAATATTCAACAGTACTAATAGATCCATTAACCCAACCCTCATGATAAAATGGGAGGAGGAACTAAATAACACCTGGTCACTGGACCAATGGGAGACACATTTATTTGGAAGTATGGCCTTCTCAGTGAATGCCTTCCTAAAGGAGAATCTCATGAAAGTAGCTTACAAATGCTACATCTACCCGGTAAGATTACACAATACATCAGAGCAGGGAAGCCATCTATGTTACAGAGGTTGTGGGGTACAGGGCACATATCTACATATGTGGTGGAGTTGCCCCAAAATTAGAGGCATATGGGAAGAAAACCTAATTTATGCTTACCTGATAAAATTTATTTCTCTTGTAGTGTATCCAGTCCACGGATCATCCATTACTTGTCGGATATTCTCCTTCCCAACAGGAAGTTGCAAGAGGATCACCCACAGCAGAGCTGCTATATAGCTCCTCCCCTCACTGCCATATCCAGTCATTCGACCGAAACAAGACGAGAAAGGAGAAACCATATGGTGCAGTGGTGACTGTAGTTTAATTAAAATTTAGACCTGCCTTAAAAGGATAGGGCGGGCCGTGGACTGGATACACTACAAGAGAAATAAATTTATCAGGTAAGCATAAATTATGTTTTCTCTTAAGTGTATCCAGTCCACGGATCATCCATTACTTGTGGGATACCAATACCAAAGCTAAAGTACACGGATGATGGGAGGGACAAGGCAGGAACTTAAACGGAAGGAACCACTGCCTGTAGAACCTTTCTCCCAAAAACAGCCTCCGAAGAAGCAAAAGTGTCAAATTTGTAAAATTTTAAAAAGGTGTGAAGCGAAGACCAAGTCGCAGCCTTGCAAATCTGTTCAACAGAGGCCTCATTTTTAAAGGCCCAGGTGGAAGCCACAGCTCTAGTAGAATGAGCTGTAATCCTTTCAGGGGGCTGCTGTCCAGCAGTCTCATAGGCTAAGCGTATTATGCTCTGAAGCCAAAAGGAGAGAGAGGTTGCCGAAGCTTTTTGACCTCTCCTCTGTCCAGAGTAAACGACAAACAGGGCAGATATTTGACGAAAATCTTTAGTAGCCTGTAAGTAAAACTTCAAGGCACGGACTACGTCCAGATTATGCAAAAGACGTTCCTTCTTTGAAGAAGGATTAGGACACAATGATGGAACAACAATCTCTTGATTGATATTCCTGTTAGAAACCACCTTAGGTAAAAACCCAGGTTTGGTACGCAGAACTCCCTTGTCTGAATGAAAAATCAGATAAGGAGAATCACAATGTAAGGCCGATAACTCAGACTCTTCGAGCCGAGGAAATAGCCATCAAAAACAGAACTTTCCAAGATAAAAGTTTAATATCAATGGAATGAAGGGGTTCAAACGGAACTCCCTGAAGAACTTTAAGAACCAAGTTTAAGCTCCACGGGGGAGCAACAGTTTTAAACACAGGCTTAATCCTAACCAAAGCCTGACAAAATGCCTGGGCATCTGGAACTTCTGCCAGACGCTTGTGCAAAAGAATAGACAGAGCAGAGATCTGTCCTTTTAAAAAACTAGCTGATAAGCCTTTGTCCAAACCCTCTTGGAGAAAGGACAATATCCTAGGAATCCTAACCTTACTCCATGAGTAACTCTTGGATTCACACCAATAAAGATATTTACGCCATATCTTATGGTAGATTTTCCTGGTGACAGGCTTCCGAGTCTGTATTAAGGTATCAATGACTGACTCGGAGAAGCCACGCCTTGATAGAATCAAGCGTTCAATCTCCATGCAGTCAGTCTCAGAGAAATTAGATTTGGATGATTGAAAGGACCTTGTATTAGAAGGTCCTGCCTCAGAGGCAGAGTCCATGGTGGAAGAGATGACATGTCCACTAGGTCTGCATACCAGGTCCTGCGTGGCCACGCAGGCGCTATCAGAATCACTGATGCTCTCTCCTGTTTGATTTCAGCAATCAGTCGAGGGAGCAGAGGAAACGGTGGAAACACATAGGCCAGGTTGAAGAACCAAGGAGCTGCTAGAGCATCTATCAGCGTTGCTCCCGGGTCCCTGGACCTGGATCGGTAACAAGGAAGCTTGGCGTTCTGGCGAGACGCCATGAGATCCAGTTCTGGTTTGCCCCAATGATGGACCAGTTGAGCAAACACCTCCGGATGGAGTTCCCACTTCCCCGGATGAAAAGTCTGACGACTTAGAAAATCCGCCTCCCAGTTCTCTACGCCTGGGATGTGGATCGCTGACAGGTGGCAAGAGTGAGACTCTGCCCAGCGAATTATCTTTGAGACTTCTAACATCGCCAGGGAACTCCTGGTTCCCCCTTGATGGTTGATGTAAGCCACAGTCGTGATGTTGTCCGACTGAAATCTGATGAACCTCAGTGTTGCTAACTGAGGCCAAGCTAGAAGAGCCTTGAATATTGCTCTTAACTCCAGAATAGTTATTGGGAGGAGTTTCTCCTCCTGAGTCCACGATCCCTGAGCCTTCAGGGAGTTCCAGACTGCGCCCCAACCTAGAAGGCTGGCATCTGTTGTTACAATCGTCCAATCTGGCCTGCAAAAGGTCATACCCTTGGACAGATGGACCCGAGAAAGCCACCAGAGAAGAGAATCTCTGGTCTCTTGATCCAGATTTAGTAGAGGGGACAAATCTGAGTATTCCCCATTCCACTGACTTAGCATGCATAATTGCAGCGGTCTGAGATGCAGGCGCGCAAATGGCACTATGTCCATCGCCGCTACCATTAAGCCGATTACTTCCATGCACTGAGCCACTGACGGGCGTGGAATGGAATGAAGGACACGGCAAGCATTTAGAAGTTTTGATAACCTGGACTCAGTCAGGTAAATTTTCATCTCTACAGAATCTATAAGAGTCCCTAGGAAGGAGACTCTTGTGAGTGGTGATAGAGAACTCTTTTCCACGTTCACTTTCCACCCATGCGACCTCAGAAATGCCAGACCTCTCTCTGTATGAGACTTGGCAATTTGAAGGCTTGACGCCTGTATCAGGATGTTGTCTAGATACGGAGCCACCGCTATGCCTCGCGGTCTTAGAACCGCCAGAAGTGAGCCCAGAACCTTTGTAAAAAATTCTCGGGGCAGTGGCCAACCCGAAGGGAAGAGCTACAAATTGGTAATGTCTGTCTAGAAAGGCAAACCTTAGGAACCGATGATGATCTTTGTGAATCGGTATGTGAAGGTAGGCATCCTTTAAGTCCACTGTGGTCATGTACTGACCCTCTTGGATCATGGGTAGGATGGTCTGAATAGTTTCCATTTTGAATGATGGAACTCTGAGGAATTTGTTTAAGATCTTTAGATCCAAGATTGGTCTGAAGGTTCCCTCTTTCTTGGGAACCACAAACAGATTTGAATAAAATCCCTGTCCTTGTTCCGTCCGCAGAACTGGATGGATCACTCCCATTACTAGGAGGTCTTGCACACAGCTTAGGAATGCCTCTTTCTTTATCTGGTTTGCCGATAACCTTGAAAGATGAAATCTCCCTTGTGCAGGAGAAGCTTTGAAGTCCAGAAGATATCCCTGAGATATGATCTCCAACGCCCAGGGATCCTGAACATCTCTTGCCCACGCCTGGGCGAAGAGAGAAAGTCTGCCCCCCACTAGATCCATTTCCGGATAGGGGGCCGTTCCTTCATGCTGTCTTGGGGGCAGCAGCAGGCTTTCTGGCCTGCTTGCCCTTGTTCCAGGACTGGTTAGGTTTCCAGGCCTGTCTGGAATGAGCAACAGTTCCCTCTTGTTTTGAAGCGGAGGAAGTTGATGCTGCTCCTGCCTTGAAATTTCGAAAGGCACAAAAATTAGACTGTTTGGCCTTTGATTTGGCCCTGTCCTGAGGAAGGGTATGACCCTTGCCTCCAGTAATGTCAGCAATAATTTCCTTCAAGCCAGGCCCGAATAAGGTCTGCCCCTTGAAAGGAATGTTGAGTAATTTAGACTTTGAAGTCACATCAGCTGACCAGGATTTAAGCCATAGCGCCCTACGCGCCTGGATGGCGAATACGGAATTCTTAGCCGTTAGTTTAGTCAAATGAACAATGGCATCAGAAACAAATGAGTTAGCTAGCTTAAGCGTTCTAAGCTTGTCAATAATTTCATTCAATGGAGCTGTCTGGATGGCCTCTTCCAGGGCCTCAAACCAGAATGCCACTGCAGCAGTGACAGGCGCAATGCATGCAAGGGGCTGTAAAATAAAACCTTGTTGAATAAATATTTTCTTAAGGTAACCCTCCAATTTTTTATCCATTGGATCTGAAAAAGCACAACTGTCCTCAACCGGGATAGTGGTACACTTTGCTAAAGTAGAAACTGATCCCTCCACCTTAGGGACCGTCTGCCATAAGTCCCGTGTAGTGGCGTCTATTGGAAACATTTTTCTAAATATAGGAGGTGGGGAAAAGGGCACACCGGGTCTATCCCACTCCTTGCTAATAATTTCTGTAAGCCTTTTAGGTATAGGAAAAACGTCAGTACACACTGGCACCGTATAGTATCTATCCAGCCTACAGAATTTCTCTGGAATTGCAACTGTGTTACAGTTATTCAGAGCAGCTAATACCTCCCCAAGCAATACACGGAGGTTCTCAAGCTTAAATTTAAAATTAGAAATCTCTGAATCAGGTTTCCCCAAGTCGGAGATGTCACCCACAGACTGAAGCTCTCCGTCCTCAGGTTCTGCATACTGTGACGCAGTATCAGACATGGCTCTAACAGCATTTGCGCGCTCTGTATCTCTCCTAACCCCAGAGCTATCGCGCTTGCCTCTTAATTCAGGCAATCTAGATAATACCTCTGACAAGGTATTATTCATGATTGCAGCCATGTCCTGCAAGGTAATCGCTATGGGCGTCCCTGATGTAATTGGCGCCATATTAGCGTGCGTCCCCTGAGCGGGAGGCGAAGGGTCTGACAAGTGGGGAGAGTTAGTCGGCATAACTTCCCCCTCGACAGAACCCTCTGGTGATAATTCTTTTATAGATAGACTGATCTTTACTGTTTAAGGTGAAATCAATACATTTAGTACACATTCTCCTATGGGGCTTTCAAACATAATGAACAAGTAGGTTCCTCTGTGTCAGACATGTTTAAACAGACTAGCAATGAGACTAGCAAGCTTGGAAAACACTTTAAAACAAGTTTACAAGCAATATAAAAAAACTTTACTGCGCCTTTAAGAAACACAAATTTTGAAATAACAGTGAAAAAATGCAGTAAGTTAGCAGAGCATTGCCCCCACTTGCAAATGGATGATTAACCCCTTAATACCAAAAACGGAATAACAAATGACAAAAACGTTTTTTAAACAGTCACAACTGCCACAGCTCTACTGTGGCTTTTTACCTCCCTCAATACGACTTTTGAAGCCTTTTGAGCCCTTCAGAGAAGTCCTGGATCATGCAGGAAGAAGCTGGATGTCTGTCTGCAATTTTTGCTGTGCAAAAAAAAACGCTAAAATAGGCCCCTCCCACTCATATTACAACAGTGGGAAGCCTCAGGGAACTGTTTCTAGGCAAAATTCAAGCCAGCCATGTGGAAAAAACTAGGCCCCAATAAGTTTTATCACCAAACATATGTAAAAAACGATTAAACATGCCAGCTAACGTTTTAAAATACACTTTTATAAGAGTATGTATCTCTATTAATAAGCCTGATACCAGTCGCTATCACTGCATTTAAGGCTTTACTTACATTACTTCGGTATCAGCAGCATTTTCTAGCAAATTCCATCCCTAGAAAAATATTTTAACTGCACATACCTTATTACAGGAAAACCTGCACGCTATTCCCCCTCTGAAGTTACCTCACTCCTCAGAATATGTGAGAACAGCAAAGGATCTTAGTTACTTCTGCTAAGATCATAGAAAACGCAGGCAGATTCTTCTTCTAAATACTGCCTGAAATAAACAGTACACTCCGGTACCATTTAAAAATAACAAACTTTTGATTGAAGAAATAAACTAAGTATAAAACACCACAGTCCTCTTACGACCTCCATCTTAGTTGAGAGTTGCAAGAGAATGACTGGGTATGGCAGTGAGGGGAGGAGCTATATAGCAGCTCTGCTGTGGGTGATCCTCTTGCAACTTCCTGTTGGGAAGGAGAATATCCCACAAGTAATGGATGATCCGTGGACTGGATACACTTAACGAGAAACATCTACATTTTTAGGTAGGTTGTTTTCTAAGGAAATAACGCTCACACCAGAACAAGCTCTTTTACATTTTCCAAATAAGGATATCCTCAAATACCAACACAAATTAGCAGAGATGATATACACTGACAAGACTGAGCATAGCCAAGTTTTGGAAATCTGTCCGTCCGTCTTATGCATATGTCTTACGCAAATTAGAATACCATTATCATAGAAACGAATTAACAGCAAAAATTCTAGATTGGCAAAATCAATTTATAGTGGAGTGGGAGCCATACATAATGTTCCATGACGAAACAAGAAAGGAGAGTAGAGAAATAGAGGTGGGAACATAAGTTAGAAATATTCCTATTAATTGTTGGATAGACATTATGCCCATAAAAGACTTAGTAGATGATGATAGGATAAATTCTGAATTTAAATGCTTGTCATAACTATGCAATATGTATTATCTTTGTACAATTGGGCGCTGTTTTATTTTCTTTTGTACTTATTTACTTATTTTTAAATAAAGAAAAATTATTTCATTAAAAAAACCAAGGAGTTTTACAGGGCAGGGAATCTTTAAGGACTTATAATAACATTATTTTAAAGTGAATCCGATGATGCCCAGAGTTAGTTTACTACCTGTGTGTGTTCTTTAACTACTTTTACTTTGGAGTGTCTTTGAAAATACTTATTTTCTGGGCATACTGCATCTTGATTATACTTAAAAAATCACCAGGTAATAAAATTGAACAATGTCACAAAATGAAACAGACTCATTAAACACCTCACAAGATATAGCTGCAATTTTGCAACAAACATACCAGGTGACTGTGAACATGTCTTAACATATTAAAGGGACAATGTAGTTAAAAACAAAATTTATGCTTATCTGATATTCATTTCCGGACATGGAGAGTCCACAACGTCATTCCACTTACTAGTTAGATATTCAACTCATGGCCAGCAGGAGGAGGAGGCAGAGAGCACCCCAGCAAAGCCGTTGAGTGTAACTGCCTTACCCATAACCCCCAGTCATTCAGCCGAAGAAAATGGAAAAGGAAGAAACACATGGGTGAAAAGGTGCCTGAAGTTTACACAAAAAACTGCTGAAAAAAGGAGGGAGGGGTCGTGGACTCTCGATGTCCGGAAATAAATAAGCTCATCAGATAAGCATAAATTTTGTTTTCTTTCTTATGACATGGAGAGTCCACAACGTCATTCCAATTACTAGTGAGAACCACTACCCAAGCTAAATGACACAATGAACAGAGAGGGAGAAAAAGGCAGGAGGACTTAAAGAAAAGGTACCATCGCTTGAAGAACCTTTCTGCCACAAGAAGCCCCGGCCGAGGTAAAAGTATCAAATTTGTAGAATTTAGAAAAAAAAGTATGCAAAGAGGACCATGTTGCCGCCTTGCAAATCTGTTCCACAGAAGCTTCATTTTTGAAAGCCCAAGACTAGGATACAGCCCTAGTGAAATGAGCCGTAATTCTCTCAGTCCAGCAGTCTCATAAGCCAAACGAATCAAACTTCTCAACCATAGAGACAGAGTAGTAGAAGTGGCCTTCTGACCCTTACGCTTTCCAGAGAAAACAATAAACAGGGCAGAAGATTGGCGAAAATCTTTAGTAGCTTGTAAGTACAATTTTAGAGCCCGCACAACATCCAAGTTATGCAAGTAATGTTCCTTTTGAGAAGAAGGATTAGGACAAAGAGAAGGAACAACAATTTCCTGATTAATGTTTCGATCCGATACTACCTTAGGGAGAAACCCCAATTTAGTATGAAGGACCGCCTTTTCAGCATGAAAAATAAGGTAAGGAGAATTACACCGCAGAGCTGAAAGTTCAGACACTCTGTGAGTGGAAGAAATGGCCACAAGAAACAAAACCTTCCAGGATAACTGTTTCATATCAACAACATGCATAGGCTCGAACGAGCCTGCTGCAAAACTTTAAGAACTAAATTAAAGGGACAGTCTAGGCCAAAATAAACTTTCATGATTCAGATAGAGCATGTAATTTTAAACAATTTTCCAATTTACTTTTATCACCAATTTTGCTTTGTTCTCTTGGTATTCTTCTTAGTTGAAAGCTTAACCTAGGAGGTTCATATGCTAATTTCTTAGACCTTGAAGCCCACCTCTTTCAGATTGCATTTTAACAGTTTTTCACCACAAGAGGGTGTTAGTTCACATATTTCATATAGATAACACTGTGCTCGTGCACAAGAAGTTATCTGGGAGCAGGCACTAATTGGCTAGACTGCAAGTCTGTCAAAAGAACTGAAAAGAGGCTTAGATACAAGATAATCACAGAGGTTTAAAGTATATTATTATAACTGTGTTGGTTATGCAAAACTGGGAAATGGGTAATAAAGGGATTATCCATCTTTTAAAACAATAAAAATCCTGGTGTAGACTGTCCCTTTAAGGCTCCATGGGGCACTGAAAAAGTAAGTCTTTCCTCAGAGGTAACCTCCAAGGAGGTAGAGATGACATCCTCACCAGATCCTGCTAGGCCATGCAAAAGCTATCAGAATCACTGATGCTCTCTTCTGTTTGATTACGAGCGATGACTCATGAAAGGAGAGCAAACAAAGGAAACAGATAAACCAGAGAAAACCTCCAAGAAACCGCTAGAGCATCTATCAGAACGGCCTGAGGATCTCTTGACCTTGAACCGTACTTTGGAACCTTGGCGTTTTGGCGGGACGCCATCAGATCCAACTCTGAAACCCCCACCGGAGGGTTGAGAGAACACTTCCGGATGGAGAGCTCACTCCTCTGGATGAAAAGTCTGTCTGCTCAGAAAAACATAATTTATGCTTACCTGATAAATTCATTTCTCTTGTAGTGTATCCAGTCCACGGATCATCCATTACTTGTGGGATATTCTCCTTCCCAACAGGAAGTTGCAAGAGGATCACCCACAGCAGAGCTGCTATATAGCTCCTCCCCTAACTGCCATATCGTCATTCGACCGAAACTAGCCGAGAAAGGAGAAGCCATAGGGTGCAGTGGTGACTGTAGTTTAAAATTTAGACCTGCCTTAAAAGGACAGGGCAGGCCGTGGACTGGATACACCACAAGAGAAATAAATTTATCAGGTAAGCATAAATTATGTTTTCTCTTGTTAGGTGTATCCAGTCCACGGATCATCCATTACTTGTGGGATACCAATACCAAAGCTAAAGTACACGGATCAAGGGAGGGACAAGGCAGGTACTTAAACGGAAGGGACCACTGCCTGTAGAACCTTTCTCCCAAAAATAGCCTCCGAAGAAGCAAAAGTATCAAATTTGTAAAATTTTGAAAAGGTATGAAGCGAAGACCAAGTCGCCGCTTTGCAAATCTGTTCAACAGAAGCCTCATTTTTAAAGGCCCAGGTGGAAGTCACAGCTCTAGTAGAATGAGCTGTAATCCTTTCAGGGGGCTGCTGTCCAGCAGTCTCATAGGCTAAGCGTATTACGCTCCGAAGCCAAAAAGAAAGAGGTTGCCAAAGCCTTTTGACCTCTCCTCTGTCCAGAGTAAACAACAAACAGGGAAGATGTTTGACGAAAATCTTTAGTCGCTTGTAAGTAAAACTTTAAAGCACAGACTACGTCCAAATTATGTAAAAGACGTTCATTCTTTGAAGAAGGATTAGGACACAATGATGGAACAACAATCTCTTGATTGATATTCTTGTTGGAAACTACCTTAGGTAAAAACCCAGGTTTTGTACGCAGAACTACTTTATCTGTATGGAAAATCAGATAAGGAGAATCACATTGTAAAGCTGATAACTCAGAGACTCTACGAGCCGAGGAAATAGCCATCAAAAAAAGAACTTTCCAAGATAAAAGTTTGATATCAATGGAATGAAGGGGTTCAAACGGAACTCCTTGAAGAACCTTAAGAACCAAGTTTAAGCTCCATGGAAGAGCAACAGGTTTAAACACAGGCTGAATTCTAACCAAAGCCTGACAAAATGCCTGGACGTCTGGAACCTCTGCCAGACGCTTGTGTAAAAGAATAGACAGAGCAGAAATCTGTCCCTTTAAAGAACTAGCTGATAATTCTTTATCCAAACCCTCTTGGAGAAAGGACAATATCCTAGGAATCCTAACCTTACTCCATGAGTAATTCTTGGATTCACACTAATGAAGATATTTGCGCCATATCTTATGGTAGATTATCCTGGTTACAGGCTTTCGTGCCTGTATTTAAGGTATCAATGACTGACTCGGAGAAGCCACGCCTTGATAAAATCAAGCGTTCAATCTCCAGGCAGTCAGTCTCAGAGAAATTAGATTTGGATGATTGAAAGGACCTTGTAGTAGAAGGTCTTGTCTCAGAGGCAGAGGCCAAGGTGTAAAGGATGACATGTCCACCAGGTCTGCATACCAGGTCCTGCGTGGCCACGCAGGCGCGATCAAGATTACTGATGCTCTCTCCTGTTTGATTTTGGCAATCAGTCGAGGGAGCAGAGGAAACGGTGGAAACACATAAGCCAGGTTGAAGAACCACGGTGCTGCTAGAGCATCTATCAGCGTCGCTTCTGGGTCCCTGGACCTGGATCCGTAACAAGGAAGCTGGGCGTTCTGGAGAGACGCCATGAGATCCAATTCTGGTGTGCCCCAACGATGAACCAATTGAGCAAACACCTCCGGATGGAGTTCCCACTCCCCCGGATAAAAAGTCTGACGACTAAGAAAATCCGCCTCCCAGTTCTCTACACCTGGGATATGGATCGCTGATAGATGGCAAGAGTGAGACTCTGCCCAGCGAATTATCTTGGAGACTTCTAACATCGCTAGGGAGCTCCTGGTCCCCCCTTGATGGTTGATGTAAGCCACAGTCACGATCCCTGAGCCTTCAGGGAATTCCAGACTGCACCCCAACCTAGAAGGCTGGCATCTGTTACAATTGTCCAATCTGGCCTGCGAAAGGTCATACCTTTGGACAGATGGACCCGAGATAGCCACCAGAGAAGAGAATCTCTGGTCTCTTGATCCAGATTTAGCAGAGGGGACAAATCTGTGTAATCCCCATTCCACTGACTGAGCATGCATAATTGCAGCGGTCTGAGATGTAGGCGCGCAAATGGCACTATGTCCATCGCCGCTACCATTAAGCCGATCACTTCCATGCACTGAGCCACCGAAGGGCGCGGAATATAGTGAAGAACACGGCAGGAATTTAGAAGCTTTGATAACCTGGACTCCGTCAGGTAAATTTTCATTTCTACAGAATCTATCAGAGTTCCTAGGAAGGAAACCCTTGTGAGGGGTGATAGAGAACTCTTTCCCTCGTTCACTTTCCACCCATGCGACCTCAGAAATGCCAACACTATGTCCGTATGAGATTTGGCAATTTGGAAGTTTGACGCCTGTATCAGGATGTCGTCTAGATAAGGGGCCACTGCTATGCCCCGTGGTCTTAGGACTGCCAGAAGAGACCCCAGAACCTTTGTAAAAATTCTTGGGGCTGTAGCTAACCCGAAGGGAAGAGCCACAAACTGGTAATGCCTGTCTAGAAAGGCAAACCTTAGGAACCGATGATGATCTTTGTGAATCGGTATGTGAAGGTAAGCATCCTTCAAATCCACTGTGGTCATGTACTGACCCTCCTGGATCATAGGTAGGATTGTCCGAATAGTTTCCATTTTGAACGATGGAACTCTGAGGAATTTGTTTAAGATCTTTAGATCCAAAATTGGTCTGAAGGTTCCCTCTTTTTTGGGAACCACAAACAGATTTGAATAAAATCCCTGTCCTTGTTCCATCTGTGGAACTGGATGGATCACTCCCATTATTAGGAGGTCTTGCACACAGTGTAAGAATGCCTCTCTCTGTATCTGGTTTACAGATAATCTCGAAAGGTGAAATCTCCCTGGAAGCTTTGAAGTCCAGAAGATATCCCTGAGATATGATCTCCAACGCCCAGGGATCCTGAACATCTCTTGCCCACGCCTGGGCGAAGAGAGAAAGTCTGCCCCCTACTAGATCCGTTGCCAGATAGGGGGCCGTTCCTTCATGTTGTCTTAGAGGCAGCAGCAGGCTTTCTGGCCTGCTTGCCTTTGCTCCAGGCCTGGTTAGATTTCCAGGCCAGCTTGGATTGCACAAAAGTTCCCTCTTGTTTTGTAGCAGAGGAAGTTGATGCTGCACCTGCCTTGATGTTTCGAAAGGCACAAAAATAAGACTGTTTGGCCCTTGATTTGGCCCTGTCCTAAGGAAGGGTATGACCCTTACCTCCAGTAATGTCAGCAATAAGGGTCCGACACGTGGGGAGAGTTAGTCGGCATAACTTCTCCCTCGTCAGAATCCTCTGGTGATAATTCTTTTAAAGATAACAACTGATCTTTATTGTTTAAAGTGAAATCAATACATTTAGTACACATTCTCCTATGGGGTTCCACCATGGCTTTTAAACATAATGAACAAGGAGTTTCCTCTATGTCAGACATGTTTATACAGACTAGCAATGAGACTAGCAAGCTTGGAAAACACTTTAAATCAAGTTAACAAGCAATATAAAAAAACGTTACTGTGCCTTTAAGAGAAACAAATTTTGCCAAAATTTGAAATAACAGTGAAAAAAGGCAGTTAAACTAACGAAATTTTTACAGTGTATGTAACAAGTTAGCAGAGCATTGCACCCACTTGCAAATGGATGATTAACCCCTTAATACAAAAAAACAGATTAACAAAACGAAAAATATGTTTTTTAAACAGTCATAACAACTGCCACAGCTCCTACTTTTGAAGCCTTTTGAGCCCTTCAGAGATGTCCTATAGCATGCAGGGGACTGCTGAGGGAAGCTGAATGTCAGTTTGTAATTTTAACTGCACCAACTGTAACTTTTATACTATAACAGTGGAAAGCCTCAGGAAACTGTTTCTAGGCAAAAAATAAAGCCAGCCATGTGGAAAAAACTAGGCCCCAATAAGTTTTATCACCAAAGCATATATAAAAACGATTAAACATGCCAGCAAACATTTTATATTGGACATTAATCAGAGTATATACCTCTGATAGCTAGCCTGATACTAGTCGCTATTAAATCACTGTATTTAGGCTTTAACTTACATTAATCCGGTATCAGCAGCATTTTCTAGCAAATTCCATCCCTAGAAAAACTTAACTGCACATACCTATTGCAGGATACCCTGCACGCCATTCTCCCTCTGAAGTTACCTCACTCCTCAGACATATGTGAGAACGGCAGTGGATCTTAGTTACTTCTGCTAAGATCATAGAAAAACGCAGGCAGATTCTTCTTCTAAATGCTGCCTGAGATAAAATAGTACACTCCGGTACCATTTAAAAACAAACTTTTGATTGAAGAAAAAACTAACTATATTACACCACTTTCCTCTACCTCCCTCCAGCTATGTTGAGAGCTTGCAAGAGAATGACTGGGTATGGCAGTTAGGGGAGGAGCTATATAGCAGCTCTGCTGTGGGTGATCCTCTTGCAACTTCCTGTTGGGAAGGAGAATATCCCACAAGTAATGGATGATCCGTGGACTGGATACACCTAACAAGAGAAATCTGCTTCCAAATTGTCCACCCCTGGAATGTAGATGGGAGATAGGAGACAATTCCGCCCACTGTAGACTTCGAGTCACCTGCTTCATGGCTAAGGAACTCCAAGTCCCTCCCTGGTGGTTGATGTAAGCCACTGAGGTGATGTCCGATTGAAATCTTAAAAACTGGACCAATGCTAGTTGAGGTCACGCTAATAGGGCATTGAAGATAGCTCTCAATTCCAAGATGTTTTTGATAGGAGAGGACTCCTCCCGAGACCACAGGCCCTGAGCTTTTAGAGGGCCTCAAACAGCACCCAGCCTGACAGGGTGGCGTCCATAGTCACAATTTCCCAGGAAGGTCTCAGAAAGCAAGTGCCCGGAGACAGAAGTTCCTGTGACACCCACCACGAGAGAGTCTCTTGTCAGAGGTTCCAGATTTATCCTTTGAGTTAAATTAGAATGTTCTCCGTTCCATTGACGGAGCATACAAAGCTGCAGCGGTCGTAGATGGATGCCATCAGTCCAATCACCTTCATGCATTGGGCCACAGATGAACAAAAGGCAGATTGGAGAGAAAGACAGGAAGCAAGAATCTTGTCTTTTCTGACCTCCGTCAGAAAAATCTTCATGGGCAGGGAATCTATTATAGCCCCTAGGAAACACATTTTGGTAGATGGAACAAGAGAATTTTCCAAATTCACCTTCCACCCATGGGAACCTAGAAAAGACAACAGCATCTCTGTATGAGATTGGGCTAGTTGAAAAGATGACGCCTGAACCAAGATGTCGTCCAGATTAGGCGCCACAGCAATTCCCTGAGATCTGATCACAGCCAATAGCGCCCCAGAACCTTTGTGAATATTCTGGGAGCCGTGGCCAGACCAAATGGAAGTGCAACAAATTGGAAGTGCTTGTCCAGAAAAGCAAACCTCAGATACTGATGGTGTTCCCTGTGTATGGTAACGTGAAGGTATGCATCCTTCAGGTCTATGGTGGTCATAAACTGACCTTCCTTTACTAAAGGGAGAAAGGACGGTACCCTGAGGAATTAGTTTAGACACTTGGTCTAAAATGGGCCGAAAAGTTCCCTCCTTATTGAGAACCACAAATAGATTTGAGTAGAATCCTAGACCGTGCTCTGCTAGAGGGACAGGAACAATAACTCCCAGAGAGTATAGTTCTTTCACACAGTTTAAGGCGGCTTCCATTTTTATTTGGTTTGGGGATAGTCTTGACAGGAGAAATCTGCCCCTTGGAGGGCAAGACTTGAATCCCATTGTGTAACCCTGAGATACTATGTCCACCGCCCAAGGGTCTGGGACATCACGTATCCAGGCTTAACGAAAAAGAGAAAGCCTGCCCCCCACCTGATCCACACAGGAATCGGTAGCGGAACATTCATGCCGATTTAGAGTCAGCAGAAGGTTTTTTTGTTTTGTTTTCCCTTATTCCAGGGCTGGTTCGATTTCCAAGAAGATCTGGGCTGATCCGGTTAAGATGAGGAAGAGGAGGACTTTTGTCCCTTAAAGTTACGAAAGGAATGAAAATTAGAAGTCTGATGACCTCTAGGTCTGTTCTTCTTGTCCGAAGGTAGGAAAGGTTCCACCTGTAATCTCTGAAATTATCTCTGCCAGACCAGGTCCAAAGAGAGTCTTTCCCTTGTAAGGTAACACCAAAAGCCGACCAAGATTTTAACCACAGAGCCCTGCGAGCTATAACCGTGAAGCTAGACATCTTAGCTCCCAGATAAATTATCTGCATATTGGCAACACAGATAAAAGTATTGGCCAATTTAAGAGCTTTGATCCTATCTTGGATCTCCTCTACTGTAGTTTCCTCTGTAATAAGATCAGATAACGCAGCACACCAATAAGATGCAGCTCCTGCAACCATTGCAATACTCGCTGCCGATTGCCACTACAATCCTTGATGGACATACATCTTTATTAAGTAAGCCTCTAGCTTCTTGTCCATTGGGTGCTTAAAAGAGCAACTATCCTCTATAGGAATGGTAGTTCTCTTAACAAGAGTAGAAATTGCTCCATTTACTTTTGGAACAGTGTGCCATGAGTCGCGAATAGTCAGCCACAGGAAACATTTTCTGAAAAACAGGGAAAGGGGAAAAAGGAACCCCTGGTTTGTCCCATTTCTGTGCAATAATTTCAGACATCTTCCTTGGTACAGACAAATCCTCCTCAGAAGATGGGGAATCATAGACTCTATCCAATTTTGAAGACTTTGTGGGGTTGACAGCAACCGCCAGCTCAGAGTCATCCAAAGTAGCTAGAACCTCCTTCAAAAGTAAACTGAGGTGCTCAAGCTTAAATCTAAAATTAACTTCAGATTCTGAGATCTCACCTTCAGAAGCTACCGAAGTATCATCATCAGACATCTGAGTAAGAGTTGCTAATGCAGTCCTAGAATCAGAAACCTAAGCATTAGGCAAGTGTTTTAGATTTTCTCTTACGCTTACCCAATGAAGGGAAAGCTGACAAAGCCGCTGTTACTGCAGAAGAAACCTGAGCGGCAAAATCCCCAGGTAAATAAACACCCCCAGGTGGTTGAGAGGACACAGAAGGCACAGTATGAGAAGCAACTAAGAATTGGGACATTTGAGGAGAAAGCAGAGGCATGTCACGCACAGCATTAACCTGAGAGACATTAGGCTCAAAAATGAGTAATCTGTCTTTAAATTTTAAAGTCTTAGATAAACAAGAGAAGCAAATTTGCATAGGCAAACATTTTTGGGCTTCTAAACAAAGTAAACAAGTATCCATGGAGCTGGTCTGATCCTGTTCTAAGCCCATATCTAATAATTCCTACAAGTAAACAAGGCAAAAGGAAAAATAAAAATGCTTTTAAAATTTTATTAAAGATTAAAACTCAAACGAGGAAGGGAAATTGAGGAAAGAAACAAAACTTAGATAAAAAAATACCTCAGATTGACAGGTTCCTACCGCCAAGATAATACCCCACTAGCAACAGGAATGAAGTCTGACTTGCTCAGTAATACGATCTAATCAAAGCCACCAAAAAAACAGCCTCCACTTGAAAAACTTAAATTATGCTTACCTTATGGGATTTTAAGAAGAAAAGCTGAACTGTACTGCGTATCTCTAGACAAAATACATCTCAGCCCATTGAGAGAACTCTGTCTCTTCAATCTCATACTGCCAAGATAGGAATAAACTTATCCCATATTAAAATGTGCCAACAAAAAATGTGCCCATATGAATCCTTATATTAATCAAGAATTATCATCTTTGTAGCTAACAACAAAAGGGATCTAGAAGGAGGTTTAAACCAATAAGTGCTGCTGTCCTTCATTACCTAGAAGGCAAAGACACTTACCTTAGATCCTTGCATAAGAGACGCTGATCCTCAAGGTGTGGCAGACACTACGCTCCCTGTCATGGACCTGTAGGAAAAGAAAGAACAGAGTAACCAACTCTGGCTTTCCACAAAGGGGTAGCAAAGTGTTAAAAGTAAAGCAAGAACTGCTTCGCTGCCTTTAAACTGCTAAAAGCCACCACTACTTTTACTCAAGAGATTGACGTGGACACAGTTAGACCCCAATCCTTACTTGAAGGTTAAAGTACCCATAAAAGGATTACATTCTTCAGACACTAACTTCGCACAACCTCCATTGACAGAGGCAAAGAGAATGACTGGGGGTTATGGGTAAAGCAGTTACACTTAACAGCTTTTCTGTGGTGCTCTATGCCGCCTCCTGCTGGCCAGGAGTTGAATATCCCACTAGTAATTGGAAGGACGTTGTGGACTCTTCATGTCATAGGAAAGAAATTAAGCTTTCATGATTTAGATAGGGCATGCAATTTTAAAACAACTTTCCAATTCACTTTTATCATCAAATTTGTTTTGTTCTCTTGGTATTCTTAGTTAAAAGCTAAACTAGGTAGGCTCATATGCTAATTTATAAGCCCTTGAAGGCTGCCTCTTATCTCAATACATTTGACAGTTTTTCCCAGCTAGAGGGCATTAGTTCATGTATACCATATAGATAACATTGTTCTCACGCCCATGGAGTTATGAGAGGGCACATATTTGCTAAAATTAATTAGTACAGATATGTAATAGGGCTTGTGAAGTCTGCAATGTACAAAACCCACAATTTTCAGACACACAAATTTAGCCTTTAATTATGTAATAATAAAACACTAACATAGTAGAGGAGGTTGACAGTAGACAGAAGTCCATCAAGTTCAACATAAACAGTTCTTTCACTAACTCTGTATATGGGACTTATATATATTTATAGCAAGTAATAATATAACATTTTTAGCTTATCTATAAGTACGCCTGAATCAGTTTTCCTGTTTTGCTAACTAGTCCCATATAAATAATAGGTAGCCTGCATATTTTTACTTTCAAAATGTGGAACCTTACTTTTGCCAATATTAAATCTCTTTTGCCATTTATCAGCCCATTCCTCCATACTGTGTAAATCCCCTTGCAATGCACTTACATCGTACACTGATCTAATCACCTTTCACAGCTTTGTATCCTCTGCAAAAATAGAGATGTTGCTACTTAATACTTTCTCCAAGTCATTAATAAAAATATTAAAAAGAACAGGGCCCAGCACCGATTCCTGGGAGACCCCACTAATTACTTTTGTCCAATCTTAATGTCTTTAAATTACATTTAAATTCATGTGCATATACCTATAGTTTAGTTTTAGTCCAAGAAGGCTCTCCAGGCCACCCCCCAAACCTGCAGGATTTTCTTTCTATAATGCTGCAAATAGTACAGTCAACCAAAAGGAGTTTGTCAGCCTCATTTGTTACAGTGTGTGCACAACAGTAGGTACTGAGCATGTGCAGCAAGACAGGGAGCGCTGGCGATATAAAACTAAAAGGGGCAGGCTCTCAACTTCTGCTCGACTTGAAGGCTTAGGGGACTGAAAGTAAAAGGTGAAATAAAGATTTAAATATGCAAATCTAGCTAATATTTCAATAGAAACTAGATAGTTTAAGGCAAAGACTACCCATACATGGAGAATAAAATGAATATTTGCTGTCCCTTTAAATTACATGAAAATGGGACCTAAATGTTGGAAAGTTATTTTACTACATATATTTAAAGCATTTTATATTGCAATCTCACAGTATTTACTGCCCCTTTATAGTTTCTTCTGATTCAGATATCACAATAAACATTTAAAACAAATGAGAGATTAACACCAACAATATTATATTCTGATAGTTTCCAGTCTTTAGATTTATTGATTTTTTTTCCTTTCTTAAATGTACAATGTCATTAGAATCCTTTACATTTAAAAAAAGAGTGATAAAACAAGGCCAAGCAAGCTGGACCTAATGAATAATGAGCTTTTTATATCAATAATGTTAATGAAAGTCTTCACTCCAAGTAATTTAAACAGGTTATTTACGGGACACAAAAAAGTACCCTTCACACACACACACACACACACACGCACACATATACATACATACAGTAATACGTCCCCAGACTTTCACAGAAAATCTGGAAATGTCCCTTAAATACTAAATGTATCTCATGTTGCTAACAAGAGTTGTTTGATTGCTTTAGTGTAAAGCTGCAATCCCACTCAAAGTATCCTGATTTTCTAAAAGAGCATTTATGCATCACATCTTTGCTTGCACTTGGAATGCTCAACAATGATTTATTTACGACGACCAAAAAAAAAAAAGTACTTCCAAAGTGGCCGTTACCTGCACGTGTACATACAAATTTCTAAAAAAAATGTTTGAAAGGATTTCTGTGCACATCAGATGATGCATTCAAACCAGGTAGAGTTTTAAAACAGATCTGGAATCATTGTGTGTGAGCGTTGATATATATTTCTCTCTCAGTGAAGCAGGTTGATTTAGCAATAAAAAAAAAAAATGTAATTGCATCTTTCAAGGCAACGGAGATATTTAGATGTTTAAGAAAAAATAAATTCATCTTCTGCTGTTTTAAATGGAGAATGGTTAAAAAAAAAAAAAAAAAAAAAAAAAAAAAAAAGGTTTCGAGGGATAAAATAAACTTTAAAAAAGCAGTTGTGTAAAAGCTTGTTAATTATTTTTAAGAAACAGCTGGCAAAAAAAAACAACAAAAAAAACAAAACACTGATATAGTGCCTTTAAGTGAATAAAATGAAAAAAATATTATACATCCGAGGGAAAAAAGGAGCCGATCCGTTTTTCCAATGGCTGTACAAGGGGATTGAACCCGTTCATTAGCAGAAAGTATTTTACGATTCTCACAATGCTCGTCTAGAATTTATCTCCAGAGGCCGGCGTAATTTCCATGTAGTCCTGAAGGCAGCGGACCACCTGCTACAAAGAGTTTTGTTCCAGAGGAATCATAACAATGGGTGTAAACGGCATTTGGGCAGAAATCAATATCAGAGAAGTAGTTCCTCCAGGTTTCGTCATGTTTCTGATAGGAGAGAGAAAAAAGCATAAGTAAGTTTGATTTCAGGTGCTTGAAGAATTTCTTAGAATTTCTCCGACATTACATACATTACGTATAAATGCAGGACTACAATAGCACAGCAGAGACCTTAGCAAGGTGTTAAAGAGCGATCAGGTATATTGCATAATCTGAATGGCAAAATGTATATTTCAACCTAATAAGTAGATATATAAAAGGTACCACTCCAGCTGGCCCATTGCAGATGTGTACATCTTTAAAATAACTTTTTTTTCCTGCCATTTTACAAAAAAGAAAAAAAACTTTTTTTATAGTAAAACCATCTGAACTATCATTACAAAAATAAATAAGCATTTTTATGCCACAAACATTAACCAGACGTATTCACACCAGGGCCGAGGCGCACTAGATAGGGAGCAAGGGGAAAACCCCTACATATGTGATCAGTGTGCGTTACATACGTATACATAAGCAGTGAAAGCACTGCAAGTGTTTTCATTTGTATTTTAAGAGCTTTAGCTGCAAAATACGTAAGATGTTTATTGCAACATTTACCTACATTTCATATTTTATTTAAAAAGGAAACTTTTTGTTTTTGACTACACTGTCCCTTTAAGTCATATTGCGTTCCTAATATAGTTTGTCTTACTTAGTACAGCATGTAATACAAAAGTTTCTGATGTGTGAAACACATGGCAGTATATTACTGTACAAATTCAAAATAGAACACAGCCCTATACACTTCCCACGGAGAAGGCTTACCAAGCCCACAATAATATAAAGAAATCCAAGGCTCCAGCGAATCAAAAGTGGACTTCATTCAAAGTGTGGGGGATCCAACAAAAAATAGCAACGGTTTGGGTTCACAACTAACCCTTTTTCATGAATAAGGATGACAAAGGGTTAGTTTTGAACCCGAACCGTTGCTATTTTTTGTTGGATCCCCCACACTTTGAATAAAGTCCACTTTTGATTTGCTAGAGCCTTGGATTTCTTAGTATATTACTGAACACAGAAACACAGACAAACATTTAGGATAGCTAAAGCATCTGTACAAATGAAAATTGTGAGGGTTTGACTAAGCAATCTCGCTAGAACAACACAACCACTGAGTATTCAGGTTAAGGAATACATACAGGTGTGGCTGTGTCGTCATAGTTTCAGTTATGAAGCAGCAATGGGAGGTTTGGTGTCTGGTTTCCTGTTTTTCCACACTTGATTTTACTTTAATTATTGTCAAGGTAACTATCGGAGTCTCCTGTGTTACAAAGAAATACTAAACCCAATTTTTTTCTTTCATGATTCAGATAGAGCATGTGACTGTAAAAATAACTTTCCAATTTACTTCTATTATCTCATTTTTTGTTGTTGTTGAAAAGGATACCTAGGTAGACTCAGGAGCTGCTGATTGGTGGATGCACATATATGCCTTATGTTATTGACTCATCAAGTAAATTCAGCTAGCTCCCAGTAGTGCATTACCGTTTCTTCAACAAAGGATACCAAGAGAATGAAACAAATTACATAAAATAAGTAAATTGTAAAGTTGTTTTAAAAAAGTAAATAAATAATCAGTAATATTTAAATTACCCATTGTGTGACATATAGTAAACTACATGTGATCATTTTATAAAATTTGGCATAATCTCCGATTCTTAGACCATGGCTTTTTTTCCAAATAAAAGGCCACCTAGAATCCAGTTTAGTGCTTGTTTACATTCTCTCACTACCAGTCACTAACTGCATGTTACAGTATGTGGGAAGCACACAAACCAGAGGCCCTACCGCCCGTGCTCTGACAAAATGCTGAAGGACATTTGGCCGACAGCATTCTGTCCGACGGACATTTGGCCGACAGACAGAATGCCAAAAGCATTTTCCGAGTTCGGCTAAGGGCAGATACGCTTCAGAGTGCTCTGTTCTAATCATAGTCTCGAGCGCCGCAACCGCCTCTGGGAACCTAACCATGGGTCCCAGCCTGCACGTCTTGTAATTCTCTGTTTGGGAATTATCTATCTCGTGGCCAGACTGTTCTCTAACAGCCAAATGTCTGGCCACGCATACATGATTTAGAATGCGCTCCAGTTATGCTACTTTAATACTTTATAAAGCTGATGGGTCACACATGCACTTTTTATTATATATATTTGTTGCGGGTAAAGTAAGAAACTGGGTAATCCTAGCATTACCCAAGCGGTTGTGGGTAAAGCCCGATGTAAAATGATAAATCTTCTCAGAGTGCATCGAGTCACCGCATCAAATGTATATACGATGAACTATAATTCACGCATCTTAACTATCTTTTTTGCCTTCGCTTGGCTCAAGGCAGATGAAGCCCCCTTGTAAACCTCATTCCCCAAGGTTCACCTGGGGTGGATGCCAGAGGATCCGGGGGGCACCTTCCTTGAACCTCCCCCAGAGGCAAAAAAAATAGTGTAGAGATAGGGGAATTACATTACATCGGGCTTTACCCACAGCCGCTTGGGTATTGTCAGGTTAGCCAGCATAAAAACATAATTTATGCTTACCTGATAAATTCCTTTCTTCTGTAGTGTGATCAGTCCACGGGTCATCATTACTTCTGGGATATTAACTGCTCCCCTACAGGAAGTGCAAGAGGATTCACCCAGCAGAGCTGCATATAGCTCCTCCCCTCTACGTCACTCCCAGTCATTCGACCAAGGACCAACGAGAAAGGAAAAGCCAAGGGTGAAGTGGTGACTGGAGTATAAATTAAAAAATATTTACCTGCCTTAAAAACAGGGCGGGCCGTGGACTGATCACACTACAGAAGAAAGGAATTTATCAGGTAAGCATAAATTATGTTTTCTTCTGTTAAGTGTGATCAGTCCACGGGTCATCATTACTTCTGGGATACCAATACCAAAGCAAAAGTACACGGATGACGGGAGGGATAGGCAGACTCTTTATACAGAAGGAACCACTGCCTGAAGAACCTTTCTCCCAAAAATAGCCTCCGATGAAGCAAAGGTGTCAAATTTGTAAAATTTGGAAAAAGTATGAAGCGAAGACCAAGTTGCAGCCTTGCAAATCTGTTCAACAGAGGCCTCATTCTTGAAGGCCCAAGTGGAAGCCACAGCTCTAGTAGAATGAGCTGTAATTCTTTCAGGGGGCTGCTGTCCAGCAGTCTCATAAGCTAAACGAATTATGCTACGAAGCCAAAAAGAAAGAGAGGTAGCGGAAGCTTTTTGACCTCTCCTCTGCCCAGAGTAAATGACAAACAGAGAAGACGTTTGTCGGAATTCCTTAGTTGCCTGCAAGTAAAATTTTAGAGCCCGGACTACATCCAGGTTGTGCAGTAGACGTTCCTTCTTTGAAGAAGGATTTGGGCATAAAGAAGGAACAACAATCTCTTGATTGATATTCCTGTTAGTAACTACCTTAGGTAAGAACCCAGGTTTAGTACGCAGGACTACCTTATCCGAATGAAAAATCAAATAAGGAGAATCACAATGTAAGGCTGATAATTCAGAGACTCTTCGAGCCGAGGAAATAGCCATTAAAAATAGAACTTTCCAAGATAACAACTTTATATCAATGGAATGAAGGGGTTCAAACGGAACGCCCTGTAAAACATTAAGAACAAGGTTTAAACTCCATGGTGGAGCAACAGTTTTAAACACAGGCTTAATCCTGGCCAAAGCCTGACAAAAAGCCTGGACGTCAGGAACTTCTGACAGACGTTTGTGTAACAGAATGGACAGAGCTGAGATCTGTCCCTTTAATGAACTAGCAGATAAACCCTTTTCTAAACCTTCTTGTAGAAAAGACAATATCCTAGGAATCCTAACCTTACTCCAAGAGTAACCTTTGGATTCACACCAATGTAGGTATTTACGCCATATCTTATGGTAAATCTTTCTGGTAACAGGTTTCCTAGTCTGTATTAAGGTACTAATAACTGACTCAGAAAACCCACGTCTTGATAAAATTAAGCGTTCAATTTCCAAGCAGTCAGCTTCAGAGAAGTTAGATTTTGATGTTTGAAGGGACCCTGTATCAGAAGGTCCTGTTTCAGAGGTAGAGACCAAGGCGGACAGGATGACATGTCCACCAGGTCTGCATACCAAGTCCTGCGTGGCCACGCAGGTTCTATTAGAATCACTGATGCTCTCTCTTGTTTGATTCTGGCTATCAATCGAGGAAGCAACGGGAAGGGTGGAAACACGTAAGCCATCCTGAAGTCCCAAGGTGCTGTCAGAGCATCTATCAGGACTGCTCCTGGATCCCTGGATCTGGACCCGTAACGAGGAAGCTTGGCGTTCTGTCGAGGCGCCATGAGATCTATCTCTGGTTTGCCCCAACGTCGAAGTATTTGGGCAAAGACCTCCGGATGAAGTTCCCACTCCCCCGGATGAAAAGTCTGACGACTTAAGAAATCCGCCTCCCAGTTCTCCACTCCCGGGATGTGGATTGCTGACAGGTGGCAAGAGTGAGACTCTGCCCAGCGAATTATCTTTGATACTTCCATCATAGCTAGGGAGCTTCTTGTCCCTCCCTGATGGTTGATGTAAGCTACAGTCGTGATGTTGTCCGACTGAAACCTGATGAACCCCCGAGTTGTCAACTGGGGCCAAACCAGGAGGGCATTGAGAACTGCTCTCAATTCCAGAATGTTTATTGGCAGGAGACTCTCCTCCTGACTCCATAGTCCCTGAGCCTTCAGGGAATTCCAGACGGCACCCCAACCTAGAAGGCTGGCGTCTGTTGTTACAATTGTCCAGTCTGGTCTGCTGAATGGCATCCCCCTGGACAGGTGTGGCCGAGAAAGCCACCATAGAAGAGAATTTCTGGTCTCTTGATCCAGATTCAGAGAAGGGGATAAGTCTGAGTAATCCCCATTCCACTGACCTAGCATGCACAGTTGCAGTGGTCTGAGGTGTAAGCGTGCAAAGGGTACTATGTCCATTGCCGCTACCATTAAGCCGATTACCTCCATACATTGAGCCACTGACGGGTGTTGAATGGAATGAAGAGTGCGGCAAGCACTTTGAAGTCTTGATAGCCTGTCCTCTGTCAGGTAAATCTTCATTTCTACAGAATCTATAAGAGTCCCCAGGAAGGGAACTCTTGTGAGTGGAACGAGTGAACTTTTCTTTTCGTTCACCTTCCATCCATGTGACCTTAGAAATGCCAGCACTAACTCTGTATGAGATTTGGCAGTTTGAAAGCTTGAAGCTTGTATCAGAATGTCGTCTAGGTATGGAGCTACCGAGATTCCCCGCGGTCTTAGTACCGCCAGAAGAGCACCCAGAACCTTTGTGAAGATTCTTGGCGCTGTAGCCAATCCGAATGGAAGAGCCACAAACTGGTAATGCCTGTCTAGGAAGGCAAACCTTAGGTACCGGTAATGATCTTTGTGAATCGGTATGTGCAGGTAAGCATCTTTTAAATCTACAGTGGTCATGTACTGACCCTCTTGGATCATAGGTAAAATTGTCCGAATAGTCTCCATCTTGAACGATGGAACTCTTAGGAATTTGTTTAGGATCTTTAAGTCCAGGATTGGTCTGAAAGTTCCCTCTTTTTTGGGAACCACAAACAGATTTGAGTAAAACCCCTGTCCCTGTTCCGATCGTGGAACTGGATGGATTACTCCCATTAACAAGAGCTCTTGTACGCAGCGTAGAAAAGCCTCTTTCTTTGTCTGGATTGTTGACAATCTTGACAGATGAAATCTCTCTCTTGGAGGAGAGTATTTGAAGTCCAGAAGGTATCCCTGAGATATTATCTCTAGCGCCCAGGGATCCTGAACATCTCTTGCCCAAACCTGGGCGAAGAGAGAAAGTCTGCCCCCCACTAGATCCGATCCCGGATCGGGGGCCCTCAATTCATGCTGTTTTGGGGGCAGCAGCAGGTTTCCTAGTCTGCTTGCCCTTGTTCCAGGACTGGTTAGGTTTCCAGCCTTGTCTGTAGCGAGCAACAGCTCCTTCCTGTTTTGGTGCAGAGGAAGTTGATGCTGCTCCTGCTTCGAAATTACGAAAGGAACGAAAACTAGACTGTCTAGTCTTGGCTTTGGCTTTGTCCTGAGGCAGGGCATGGCCTTTACCTCCTGTAATGTCAGCGATAATCTCTTTCAACCCGGGCCCGAATAAGGTCTGCCCTTTGAAAGGTATATTAAGCAATTTAGACTTAGAAGTAACATCAGCTGACCAGGATTTTAGCCACAGCGCCCTGCGTGCCTGAATGGCGAATCCTGAATTCTTCGCCGTAAGTTTAGTAAGATGTACTACGGCCTCCGAAATGAATGAATTAGCTAGTTTAAGGACTCTAAGCCTGTCCGTAATGTCGTCCAGAGTAGCTGAACCAATGTTCTCTTCCAGAGACTCAATCCAGAATGCCGCCGCAGCCGTGATCGGCGCAATGCATGCAAGGGGTTGCAATATAAAACCTTGTTGAACAAACATTTTCTTAAGGTAACCCTCTAACTTTTTATCCATTGGATCTGAAAAAGCACAGCTATCCTCCACCGGGATAGTGGTACGCTTAGCTAAAGTAGAAACTGCTCCCTCCACCTTAGGGACCGTTTGCCATAAGTCCCTTGTGGTGGCGTCTATTGGAAACATTTTTCTAAATATCGGAGGGGGTGAGAACGGCACACCGGGTCTATCCCACTCCTTAGTAACAATTTCAGTAAGTCTCTTAGGTATAGGAAAAACCTCAGTACTTTAGCAAAATATTTATCCAACCTACACATTTTCTCTGGTATTGCAACTGTGTTACAATCATTCAGAGCCGCTAACACCTCCCCTAGTAATACACGGAGGTTTTCCAGTTTAAATTTAAAATTTGAAATATCTGAATCCAGTCTGTTTGGATCAGAACCGTCACCCACAGAATGAAGTTCTCCGTCCTCATGTTCTGCCACCTGTGACGCAGTGTCTGACATGGCCCTAATATTATCAGCGCACTCTGTTCTCACCCCAGAGTGATCACGCTTACCTTTTAGTTCTGGTAATTTAGCCAAAACTTCAGTCATAACAGTAGCCATATCCTGTAATGTGATTTGTAATGGCCGCCCAGCTGTACTCGGCGCTACAATATCACGCACCTCCCTCTGAGCGGGAGATGTAGGTACTGACACGTGAGGCGAGTTAGTCGGCATAACTCTCCCCTCGTTGTTTGGTGAAATTTGTTCAATTTGTACAGATTGATTTTTATTTAAAGTAGCATCAATACAGTTAGTACATAAATTTCTATTGGGCTCCACTTTGGCATTGCAACAAATGACACAGGTATCATCTTCTGAATCAGACATGTTTAACACACTAGCAAATAAACTTGCAACTTGGAAATACAATTCAAATAGAATAATATTAAAACGTACTGTGCCTTTAAGAAGCACAGAAGATCTATGACAGTTAAAAATTAATAAATTGAAACAGTTATAGCCTCAATCCTTGTAAACAACACAACTTTAGCAAAGGTTTAATCCCATTAGCAAAGATAACAATTTCTGAAAGCAGGAAACAAATTACAGAATAAAAGTTTTTATTTCAGTCAAACTATAATTCTCACAGCTCTGCTGAGAGAAATTACCTCCCTCAAAATAAGTTTTGAAGACCCCTGAGCTCTGTAGAGATGAACCAGATCATGCAGGGAATACAATGAGTTGCTGACTGAAATATTTGATGCATAGTAAAAGCGCCCCTCCCCCACACACACAGCAGTGAGGGAGAACAGAAACTGACAGAAAAAACAGATTTAAGCAACTGCCAAGTGGAAAAATGGTGCCCAAACATTTATTCACTCAGTACCTCAGCAAATGAAAACGATTTTACATTCCAGCAAACAGCTTTATGTCTTTCTTACAGTGTAATTCTAGTGAAGTACCATTCTCCCAGAATACTGAAGTGTAAAGTATACATACATGACATTATATCGGTATGGCAGGATTTTCTCATCAATTCCATTGTCAGAAAATAAAAACTGCTACATACCTCTATGCAGATTCATCTGCCCGCTGTCCCCTGATCTGAAGTTTACCTCACTCCTCAGATGGCCGAGAACAGCAATATGATCTTAACTACTCCGGCTAAAATCATAGCAAAACTCTGGTAGATTCTTCCTCAAACTCTGCCAGAGAGGTAATAACACACTCCGGTGCTATTTTAAAATAACAAACTTTTGATTGAAGATATAAAACTAAGTATAATCACCATAGTCCTCTCACACGACCTATCTAGTTGCTGGGTGCAAGAGAATGACTGGGAGTGACGTAGAGGGGAGGAGCTATATGCAGCTCTGCTGGGTGAATCCTCTTGCACTTCCTGTAGGGGAGCAGTTAATATCCCAGAAGTAATGATGACCCGTGGACTGATCACACTTAACAGAAGAAATGTTACTCGCCACTGTTCACACCTATCCCCTGCCCACACCACAAACATGACCCCACCCCCTCTTTTATATGTTTAGCCATTGTGAAACACCTTATTGTTTAGTAATTTTTATTATTTGTTAAAACATAAACTAAGTTTTTTTATTACAATTATTAAAAATATACACACACATTATCTTTCACTACTCGCCACTGGCTAATGGAAATTTTGATATATATATATTTTTTATTATTATATTGTCACATGCACTTATTTGCGGTAATGGGTCTAGCTGTGCTAATGCATTTTAGCTTGGTAATATTAAGATTTTGCATTGAAAAGAAAGCAGGCAAATAATATTCTTTTTACTTAAAGGGCCACTAAAAGCAAAATTAAAGTTTCACGATTCAGATAAAGTATGCAATTGAAAATTTTTTTCCTATATACTTCCATTATAAAATGGTGCACATTCTTTTTGTATGCACACTTTTTGAGGCACCAGCTCCTAATGAGTATGTGCAAAAGTGCACAGTATATATTACAAGACTTTTGTGACTGGTGGCGGTCATGTGATACAGGGGAAGGGAAATTGGATTAACTTTGAAATTTTATAGAAAAAAATTCTACCGCTCATTTTAAATTCAAAGTGTTATAGAATTTCCTTTTATTGTGTATTTGTAGGTTATTCAATTTTAGTGGCCTTTTAATTCGTAGTAGATTGACAACACGTTCAAGGTTTACTGCCTGTCTAGTTCATTTATAGTTCTGAAGAACCAAATGCACATTGATTTATGGTCTACTTGATGTCATCTATTGATCTTAAATTATTTAAAACACAGTAATGCTGAAATAAAAGATATTTGACACACATACTCAGGGAATGTCAAGGAGTGTACCCCAGGGTTACACAGGATTTTGCAAAAACTAAACAAATTTCTATAAAAATCATTTCTGTACCTGGACTCAATTTATTTGGCCAACTGACGTTTAGTTACTCTTAAAAATACAACTGATAGTTATGAACATGCAAGGTGGGAATATTTGTAGTGCACAGTTAGTAGACAAGCTGCAGGGTACAAACGTCATTGTAAGATGATAATCCATGCTCACCAGCCAACCTTTCCCAGAGGAGAGCTTTAACATGTCCCCTCTGGACTTCGAATTCTGGCAGCGGCCTGTTGTATCATCCAGAAACCTCTGAGCCCTGATGTCATAAAACAAAAGTGAGCCCTGTCCGGTCCCCACAGTGATTATATGTTCATAAAAGCTGACTGATCGAATACCTGCATAAAGAATAGAAGACATTAATACTTGGGAATGTGAAGGTTGTTAGTTTTTGGACACTTATTTCTGGCGATTCTGTGACAGTGTGACTTATACCGGAACATGGTATTTTGTATAGGTATTAAGAGCTTACATTCGTGTTTGCTCACCATGTCTAACAAAGGGGACATCGATTAAACACTAAATAAATGCAAAAATATAATACTATATTCAAAGATTAGTTTGAGAATAATATGCAGATGTATTTTTAAAAATTATATTAGTTACGTCTACACTTTGGTCATCTTAAAGTCTTACCTTAGATTAAACTTCAGATGCCCCCTGCACTTTTTCTATATCATGCACCAGGATTGGTAAAAAAAAAAAAAAAAAAAAAAAAAAAAAAAAAAAAAGTTATTTTAAAATGAATTCTGGCCACTTTGAAATGGCTGCCAAGCTCCACCCACTGAAGACATCATGATCTGGGCTGCATATGTCATCCATTCACATAAAGCTCACTAGTTGAATACAACAGACTGTCAATGCTATTCAGCAGAGTGCCTAGATGCAGCCTAGATCGTGATGTCATTGGTAGGCGGGGCTTGGCAGCCATTTCAAAGTGACCAGAAACAATATTCATTTTAAACTAACTTTTTTATTGGTCCTGTGCATGATATAGAAAGGGGTCCAGGAGGATATTTGCAGCTTAAACTAAGGTAAGACTTTAAGATGACTAAGGTGTAGACAGTCCCTTTAAATGTCGAAGAAATAATTGTTGAGTAATGGGTGTCATCATGTGGTAACAGTTTTCTTTAGCTTTCTGGTGAGGTCAATTCAGGGCAAAATACACACATACACATAAAACATATCTACATATTCCAAAATGGGACTGTGGAAAAATATATAGAATTGCTGTAAAAGATTAATCTAAATACACAAGGAACCAGGAAATTACAAAAAAAACAATGCTCTACATTTAGAGGTGTTGCGATATAAGTGAAGATGAACATTCTCCAAATAGGTTGCACCAAAAAGCATAATTGGATACAGGATAGTATTAAAATATACCATATCTAATATAGCAATTAAAAGGGACATTGAATTAAAAATGTAATTACTTACAAAAAACTAAATTTATGCTTACCTGATAAATTTCTTTCTTTTGCGATGTACCGAGTCCACGGTTTCATCCTTACTTGTGGGATATTATCCTTCCTAACAGGAAGTGGCAAAGAGAGCACCACAGCAGAGCTGTCTATATAGCTCCCCCTTAACTCCACCCCCCAGTCATTCGACCGAAGGCCAAGGAAGAAAAAGGAGAAACTATAAGGTGCAGAGGTGACTGAAGTTTTCAATAAAAAATACTAACCGTCTTGAATAGACAGGGCGGGCCGTGGACTCGGTACATCACAAAAGAAAGAAATTTATCAGGTAAGCATGAATTTTGTTTTCTTTTGCAAGATGTACAGAGTCCACGGTTTCATCCTTACTTGTGGGATACCAATACCAAAGCTTTAGGACACGGATGAAGGGAGGGACAAGAAAGGAGCCTAAACGGAAGGCACCACTGCTTGCAAAACCTCTCTCCCAAAAGAAGCAAAAGTATCAAATTTGTAAAATTTGGAAAAGGTATGAAGCGAAGACCAAGTCGCAGCCTTACAAATCTGTTCAACAGAAGCATCATTTTTAAAAGCCCATGTGGAAGCCACCGCTCTAGTAGAGTGAGCAGTAATTCTTTCAGGAGGCTGCTGTCCAGCAGTCTCATAAGCCAAACGGATGATGCTTTTCAGCCAAAAGGAAAGAGGTAGCCGTAGCCTTTTGACCCCTACGTCTTCCAGAATAGACAACAAACAAAAAAGATGTTTGACAAAAATCTTTGGTTGCCTGGAAATAGAACTTCAAAGCACGAACCACATCCAAGTTGTGCAATAAACGTTCCTTCTTAGAAGGATTAGGACACAGAGAAGGTACAACAATCTCCTGATTGATATTCCTGTTAGTAACAACCTTAGGGAGGAATCCAGGTTTGGTACGCAAAACCACCTTACCAGCATAGAAAACAAGATAAGGCAAATCACATTGTAATGCAGATAGTTCAGAAACTCTTCAAGCTGAAGAGATAGCAACTAGAAACAGAACTTTCCAAGATAGAAGCTTAATATCTATGGAATGCATGGGTTCAAACAGAACCCCCTGAAGAACTTTAAGAACTAAATTTAGACTCCATGGCGAAGCAACAGGTTTAAACACAGGCTTGATTCTAACTAAAGCCTGACAAAAAGCCAGAACGTCTGGGACATCTGCCAGACGCTTGTGCAATAGAATAGACAAAGCAGATATCTGTCCTTTTAAGGAACTAGCTGACAATCCTTTCTCCAATCCCTCTTGAAGAAAGGACAAAATCCTAGGAATCCTGATCTAACTCCATGAAAAGCCCTTGGATTCGCACCAAAAAATATATTTACGCCATATCTTATGATAGATTTTCCTGGTGACAGGCTTTCGAGCCTGAATCAAGGTATCTATGACCGACTCAGAGAAACCCCGCTTTGATAAAATCAAGCGTTCAATCTCCAAGCAGTCAGTTGCAGAGAAATTAGATTTGGATGCTTGAACGGACCTTGAATCAGAAGGTCCTGTCTCAGTGGCAGGGTCCATGGTGGAAGAGATGACATGTCCACCAGGTCTGCATACCAAGTCCTGCGTGGCCACGCAGGTGCTATCAAAATCACCAAAGCTCTCTCCTATTTGATTCTGGCAATCAGACGCGGAAGGAGAGGGAAAGGTGGAAACACATAAGCCAGGTTGAACGACCAGGGTACTGCTAGAGCATCTATCAGTACTGCCTGAGGATCCCTTGACCTGGATCCGTAACGAGGAAGTTTGGCGTTCTGACGAGACGCCATCAGATCCAATTCTGGTGTGCCCCATAGCTGAACCAGTAGAACAAACACCTCCGGATGGAGCTCCCACTCCCCCGGATGAAAAGTCTGCCGACTTAGACAATCTGCCTCCCAGTTCTCTACCCCTGGGATATAGATCGCTGACAGATGGCAAGAGTGAGTCTCTGCCCATCGGATTATCCTGGAAACTTCTATCATCGCTAAGGAACTCCTTGTTCGCCCCTGATGATTGATATAAGCTAGAGTCGTGATGTTGTCCGACTGAAATCTGATGAATCCGGCCGAAGCCAGCTGAGGCCACGCCTGAAGAGCATTGAATATCACTCTTAATTCCAGAATATTTATCGGTAGGAGGGCCTCCTCCTGAGTCCACAAACCCTGTGCCTTCAGGGAATTCCAGACTGCACCCCAGCCCAGTAGGCTGGCGTCCGTCGTCACTATAACCCACGCTGGCCTGCGGAAACACATTCCCTGGGACAGGTGATCCTGTGACAACCACCAAAGAAGAGAGTCTCTGGTCTCTAGATCCAGATTTATCCGAGGAGATAAATCTGCATAATCCCCATTCCACTGTCTGAGCATGCATAGTTGCAGTGGTCTGAGATGTAAGCGAGCATATGGAACTACGTCCATCACAGCTACCATTAAACCAATTACCTCCATACACTGAGCCACTGACGGCTGAGGAATGGAATGAAGAGCTCGGCAGGTGGACAAAATCTTTGATTTCCTGACCTCTGTCAGAAATATTTTCATGTCCACCGAGTCTATCAGCGTCCCTAGAAATGAAACTCATGAGAGGAGAAAGAGAACTCTTTTTTTACGTTCACCTTCCACCCATGAGATCTTAGAAAGGCCAACATTAAGTCTGTGTGAGACTTGGCTAGTTGGAAAGTCGACGCTTGAATTAGGATGTCGTCTAGATAAGGCGCAACTGTTATGCCCCGCGGCCTTAGAACTGCCAGAAGGGATCCAAGCACCTTTGTTTCTTGGCGCAGTGGCCAACCCGAAGGGAAGAGCCACAAACTGGTAATGCTTGTCCAGAAAGACAAACCTGAGGAACTGGTGATGATCTTTGTGGATAGGAATGTGTAGATATGCATCCTTTAAGTCCACGGTGGTCATATATTGACCCTCCTGGATCATTGGTAAAATAGTCCGAATGGTCTCCATCTTGAAGGATGGAAGTTTTAGGAATTGGTTTAGAATTTTGAGATCTAGAATTAGTCTGAAGGTTCCCTCTTTTTTGGGAACCACAAACAGATTGGAGTAGAACCCTTGCCCCTGTTCTGCTTTCGGAACTGGGCAGATCACTCCCATGGTAAAAAGGTCTTCTACACAGCGTAAGAACGCCTCTCTTTTTGTCTGGTTTACAGACTATCGAGAAATATGGAATCTCCCCCTTGGAGGAGAATCTTTGAAATCTAGAAGATACCCCTGGGTTACAATCTCTACGGCCCAGGAGTCCTGAACGTCTATTGCCCAGGCCTGAACAAAGAGAGAGAGTCTGCCCCCTACTAGATCCGGTCCCGGATCGGGGGCTACCCCTTCATGCTGTCTTAGTGGCAGCAGCAGGCTTCTTGGCCTGTTTACCCTTGTTCCAAGCCTGGTTAGGTCTCCAGACTGGCTTGGATTGAGCAAAGTTCCCCTCTCTTGCTTTGCAGCAGGGGAAGAGGAAGCGGGACCACCCTTGAAGTTTCGAAAGGAACGAAAATGATTTTGTTTGGTCCTCGTCTTGTTTGACTTATTCTGAAGGAGAGCATGACCCTTCCCTCCAGTGATGTCAAAGGATTTCTTTCAGTGCAGGCCCGAATAGGGTCTTACCTTTGAAAGGGATGGTCAAAAGCTTAGATTTTGATGACACATCAGCCGACCAGGAATTAAGCCATAACGCTCTACGTGCTAAAATGGCAAAACCTTAATTCTTTGCCGCTAACTTAGCTAGATGAAAAGCGACATCTGTAATGAAAGAATTAGCTAGCTTAAGAGCCCTAATTCTGTCCACAATATCATCTAGTGGGGTCTCCACCTGTAGAGCCTCTTCCAGAGCCTCAAACCAAAAGGCAGCTGCAGTGGTTACAGGAACAATGCACGCTATAGGCTGGAGAAGAAAACCCTGATGAACAAAAATTTTCTTTAGGAGACCCTCTAATTTTTTATCCATAGGATCTTTGAAAGCACAACTGTCCTCAATAGGTATAGTTGTACTCTTAGCCAGAGTAGAAATAGCTCCCTCCACTTTAGGGACCATCTGCCATGAGTCCCGCATGGTGTCAGATATGGGAAACATTTTCTTAAAAACAGGAGGGGGAGCGAACGGAATACCTGATCTATCCCACTCCTTAGTAACAATGTCCGAAATCCTCTTAGGGACCGGAAAAACATCAGTGTAAACAGGAAACTCTAAATATTTGTCCATTTTACACAATTTCTCTGGAACTACAATAGGGTCACAATCATCCAGAGTCGCTAAAACCTCCCTGAGCAATAAACGGAGGTGTTCTAGCTTACATTTAAATGCCGTCATATCTGAATCTGTCTGAGGGAACATTTTTCCTGAATTAGAAATCTCTCCCTCAGAGAGCAAATCTCTCATCCCTACCTCTGAACATTGTGAGGGAATATCGGATACGGCTACTAAAGCGTCAGAAGGCTCAGCATTCATTCTTAACCCAGAGCTACTGCGCTTCCCTTGCAACCCTGGCAGTTTAGATAAAACCTCTGTGAGGGTAGTATTCATAACTGAGGCCATATCTTGCAAGGTAAAAGAATTAGACACACTAGAGGTACTTGCCGTCACTTGTGCGGGAGTTACAGGTTGTGACACTTGGGGAAAACTAGATGGCAAAACCTGAATTCCTTCTATCTGAGAATCATCCAGTGCCAAATTCTTATAAGTCAAAATATGCTGTTTGCAATTTATAGACATATCAGTACAAGTGGGACACATTCTAAGAGGGGGTTCCACAATGGCTTCTAAACAAATTGAGCAATGAGTTTCCTCAGTGTCAGACATGTTGAACAGGCTAGTAATGAGACAAGCAAGCTTGGAAAACACCTTATTTAATGAAAATAACAACAATTTTCAAAAACGGTACTGTGCCTTTAAGAGAAAAAAATGCATACACAAACTGCAAAACTGCTTAAAATTACTTTTTAAATTTTCCAAAATTTTTGCAGTAGACACACTAAGCTATAGTAAGATTGCACCACAAGCAATTTAACCCCCAAATAAGCAAACCAGATTGGCAAACTGCCAAAAACCCCTGTCAGCACCTTGCCACAGCTCTGTTGTGGTGCCTACCTGCCCTTAGGGATAGATAATGTGGGGATAAAGCTTCGATTAGGCCCAAGAAGTCCTCCAGGACCCTCCGGTGTTGTAGCTTGCTGCCTGACTATAGAAAACAACTGCTCAACTGAGGCGTGAAATTAGGCCCCGCCCACCGCACTCGATGTTGCTAAGGCCCTTAGAAAAATCTACCAAGAGTTTTTCCAGCCATGTGGGTTATCAAAACCCCAAAAAAGCCAAGTGTACCCTCAATATAGATGTCCCTTCAAATAATACAAAAAACGTTACTTGAAGAACACATAAACGTTTGGTTATATATCATTCAAACTGAGTGCCCATAAGTTAAGCCCTTTATGCAAGCAAGTAAAGCCCCTTCAAAGACTAGGATTACTGCTTCCCCTTCCCCTTATGGGGATACTGTCAGCCTCTCTGTTATCACAGTCTCTACAGAAAAAAAATGACTGAACATACCTCATTGTTGTATAGCAAGAAACCGTTCCTCACACTGAAGTTTTCCTGTACTCCTCAGCTTCTGTGGGAACAGCAGTGGACCTTAGTAACAAATGCTAAGATCATCATGCTCTAGGCAGAAATCTTCATCCATCTCCTGCCTGAGAGTAAATAGTACACACTGGTACCATTTAAAAATAAACTCTTGCTTGAAGATAAAATAAAAACTAACAGTTTATCACCTCTTTCACTTTATCCTTCCTGCTTAGAGCCGGCAAAGAGAATGACTGGGGGGTGGAGTTAAGGGGGGAGCTATATAGACAGCTCTGCTGTGGTGCTCTCTTTGCCACTTCCTGTTAGGAAGGATAATATCCCACAAGGATGAAACCGTGGACTCGGTACATCTTGCAAAAGAAACAAAATTTATGCTTGCAAATCTGTTCCACAGAAGCTTCATTTTTGAAAGCCCAAGAAGAGAAGACAGTCCTAGTGGAAAGAGCCGTATTTATCTCAGGAGGCTGCTGACCAGCAGGCTCATAAACCAAACAAATCAAACTTCTTAACCAGAGAGAAAGTGTAGAGGAAGAAGAGGCCTTCTGACCTTTATGCTTTCCAGAGAAAACAACAAACAGGGCAGAAGATTGCCTAAAATCTTTGGAAGCTTTAGAGCACGCACAATTATTCAAGTTATGCAAAAGACGTTCCTCATGAGAAGAAGGATTAAGACAAAAAGAAGGAACTACAAATTCCTGAATAATGTTTCGATCCGACACCACGTTAGGGAGAAAGAACAATTTAGTACGAAGGACTGCCTTATCTGCATGAAAGATAAAGGTAAGGGGAATCACGCTGCACTGAAAGCTCAAACGCTGCGAGCGGAAGAAAAGCTAGGATAAATAAAACGTTCCAAGATAAATTGATATCAACAACATGCATCTGCTCAAACTGAGCCTTCTGCAAAACTTTAAGAACTAGATTAAAGCTCCAAGGAGGAACAACAGGTTTAAACAGAGGCCGGATTCTGACCAGGGCCTGTACAAAAGCTTGAACATCTGGTAAGTCTGCCAGTCGTAATGCCAGGATAGATAATGCAGAAATCTGAACCTTCAGAGTACTGACTGACATATCTTACTCCAGGCCACCCTGAAGAAAAGATAAAATACGGGGAATCCGTACCAAGCTCCAAAAGAAACCCTTAGATTCGTACCAACAAAGATATTTACGCCATATCCTATGGAAAATCTTGCAAGTAACAGGTTTGCGAGCCTGAAGCATGGTATCAAAAACCGCTTCAGAAAAACCACGTCTAGAAAGAACTAGGCGTTCAATCTCCAAGCAGTCAGCTTCAGAGAATCCAGGTTTGGATGGAGGAAAGGACCCTGAGTTAGTTCCTTTCTCAGCAGTAACCTCCAAGGAGGTAGAGATGACATCCTTACAAGATCCGCAAAACATATCCTGCGAGGCCATGCAGGAGCTATTAGGAATACCGATGCTCTCTCCTGTTTGATACGAGCAATGACTTGTGGAAGGAGAGCAAACGGAGGAAACAGATATGCCAGAGAGAATATCCAAGGAACCGCTAGAGCATCTACCAGAACGGCCGGAGGATCTCTTGACCTTAGATCGTACTTTGGAACCTTGCCGTTTTGGCGGGACGCCATCAGATCCCACTCTGGAATCCCCCACCTGAGGGTTATCTGAGTGAACACTTTCGGATGGAGAGCCCACTCCCAGGGATCGAAGGTCTGTCTGCTCAGAATATCTGCCTCCCAATTGTGGTTGATGTAAGCCAATGAGGAGATATTGTCCGACTGGAATCTGATAAACCGGATTAAAGATAATTGAGGCCAAGCTACCAAGGCATAGCAATCGCTCTCAACTCCAAAATGTTTATGGGGAGAGAGAACTCCTCTTGAGTGCACAGGCCCTGAGCCTTCAGAGAACCCCAAACAGTTCCCCAGCCTGACAGGCTGGCATCCGTAGTCATAATAGTCACAATCATCCAGGAAGGTCTGAGGAAGCAAGTGCCTCGAGACAGATGTTCCTGTGAAATCCACCATGAGAGAGAATCTCTTGTAAGGGGGTCCAGATTTATCCTCTGCGATATATCTGAATGGTCTCTGTTCCATTGACAGAGCATGTAAAGCTGCAGCAGTCGCAGATGGAACCAAGCAAAAGGAATGATGTCTATGGAAGCCACCATCAGACCAATCACCTCCATGCATTGAGCCACTGACAGACGAAAAGCAGACTGGAGGGAAAGACAGGAAGCAAGAAGTATGGATTTTCTGACCTCCGTCAGGAAAATCTTCAGGTACAGGGAATCTACGATTGTCCCAAGGAAACACACCTTTGTAGATGGAACTGGAGAACTCTTTTCCAGATTCCCTTCCACCCGTAGGAACGTAGAAGACAATAACATCTCTTTATGAGATTTTGCTAGTTGAAAAGATGACGCTTGAACCAAAATGTCGTCTAGATAAGGCGCCACAGCAATTCCCTAGGATCTGATCACTGCCAAAAGGGCTTCCAGAACCTTTGCGAATATTCTGGGAGCTGTGGCAAGACCAAACAGAAAAGCCACAAACTGGAAATGCATGTCCAGAAAGGCAAACCTAAGAAACTGGTAATGATCCCTGTGAATGGGAACGTGTAAATACACGTCCTTCCTGGACCAATGGAAGAATGGAACAAATAGTTTCCATCTTGAAGGACGGAACCCTGAGGAATTTGTTTAGACACTTTAGATCTAGGACGAAAAGCTCCCTCCTTTTAGGAACAACAAATAGATTTGAATATTAAAACACTTAAAGTGCCACAAATTAGATTGGCACCACGAAAAGATGTTCAAAATTATAGATAATAAAAATATGCCCCAAAATAAACCCATAAGATGGGTAACTGGCACCAAAACTTCCGAGTATAGAAGTATGCGTGCCAAGATTAGATTGCAGGTAGAAACATGCGTGCCAAGATTAAATTGCGGCTAGAAGCATAGACCATGTTACATTCAAAATGTAAAACACCCTCATTGAGACAAATAGGAAGCAGTCCGTAACAGCTTATTCTATTGGCGCGCAAATTCGATCGCCAGAAGAAGATTCACTCTATCTGCTAAAAAGTCATAATAGGAGAGCGCACATCAAAACTTGGAGCAGCATAAGTTTCTTAAGTTAAAGAGACCGCTCTGAGATAGGCCGCTTTCTAGATAAGGCCATCTCCCCAAGCGTGCCAAAACCTCCGCCCCAAACGGTGACTATTGAGAGGCAAAAGTATTCCTGCCACTTTCTCCCATAACGGAGCACGAGGTTGAGCAACCATATTTTACACCAATAACGATTTAAAAATGGTTAAAGGAGGAGCGGAAATAAATTGTGGGGCTGTCCACACATACCAAATTGCCATTGTGTGAGAATAATTTAATGTGATTCTATAGAACATGAATCCCAGCAGTAACTCAGGTTCCCACACACTGTAAAGCCTAAGTCTGACCACTAAAAGACCCATTGTTAGGCTATAAGGCGGCATAAATCTTGTTACCGATTATTAGTAGTGTGCCCCATCGCAAATATCCCAAACCTGAGGATATAATAAATATACATACACACCCTTCCTGAGGTTAGCAGGTACCACCAGGTCCCTGACTTACCAGTCCTTCCTCCTTCACTCTGAGAATAAATAATAAGAAAAAGCACTTACCCTTCAGAGTCCTCTGCTGTTGGGCATTACAGCAGCTGCAGGTCTGTCAGCCTCATCCAGCCACTGACAGGGACCTGAATGTAAAAGAACAAAGTAACTAACCCTGGCTTACTATAAAAGGGGTAGCAATGTTAGAAAGTGGCGAGGTTGTCTGCTTTATTTCTAACTGCTAACAGCCACCATTACTCTTACTAAAGAGATTGACATAGACACAGATAGACCCCAATCCTTGCTTGCAGGGAAAAGTACCCATAATAAGGATTAAATATCTTTAGACACCGACTTTGCACATCCTCCATTTACAGAGGCAAAGAGAATGACTGGGGATTATAGGTAAGGGAAGTTACACTTAACAGCTTTGCTGGGTGCTCTTTGCCTCCTCCTGCTGGCCAAAAGAAAAGCAGGAGTAACCAACCCTTGTTTTCTATACAGTGGTTAGCAAAAATTTTTGTTAAAGGACAACCGCACCATCCTCCAACAGCTAATAGCCACCATTACTCTTACTAAAGAGGATTACATGGACACAGCATTGCCCCAATCCTTACTTGCAGGGAAAATACTCATTAAAGGATTTAAAAACTTGATTTTCTTCAGCACACCATCTTCGCACACCTCCTACAATGTACACATGCAAAAAATTACTGGGGGTTATGGGAAGTGGGAGGGATACTTATAGCTTTGGTGGGTTGTTCTTTGCCTCCTCCTGGTGGCCATGAGTTGAATTTCCACTAGTAAATAGAATGGATTTGTGGACTCTCTATGCTATTGGAAAGAAATGAAATTTTTACCAACAAAATGACAGTTTTAGAACAAAGAGGAAGCTGTAAAGGAAGATAATACTACCTTGTTAAAAAAGGGATCAAGCATTCTTTTGTACAAAACATATACATTTTTATTTATTTTCTGATATTAAAAGCACAAATGAATTGCATAATATAACAAATGTTTTTAATGATAATTTTAACAATTTTTAATATTACCTAATTTTAGCTCAATATTGGCTACAAATTTAGCCATGTGGTCAATAAAATCAGCCGGGTGGCTCATCCCCAAAAAAGATCCCAGGGAAAACACTAAAAGTAACACATGCTAGCGCAGAATAAATAGATATCTTCTCTACTAGCAACACCCAAGTCGACAACAGACCCCACAAAACAGATGGGTGACATCCGAGCAGGTAATTTAGCGTTCTATGCTATCCTAGTAGGACAAAAAGTTAACATAAACCCGCCTCCTGAAATCAACGAATAGGGCACATATTCAGAGAAATATTTATGGAAGAGGCACACATAGCGGTTGCGTGAAATGTCTAAAGATATCTAGATACCAGGCTAGCAAAAAGCAGCAGTTAATAGCATATATGTGTGGCACGTAAAAACATAATTTATGCTTACCTGATAAATTTATTTCTCTTGTAGTGTATCCAGTCCACGGATCATCCATTACTTATGGGATATTAACTCCTCCCCAACAGGAAGTGCAAGAGGATTCACCCAGCAGAGCTGCTATATAGCTCCTCCCCTAACTGCCATTACCAGTCATTCGACCGAAAACATGCAGAGAAAGGAAAACCATAGGGTACAGTGGTGACTGTAGTTTAATGGAAAAATTACCTGCCTTAAAGTGACAGGGCGGGCAGTGGACTGGATACACTACAAGAGAAATAAATTTATCAGGTAAGCATAAATTATGTTTTCTCTTGTTAAGTGTATCCAGTCCACGGATCATTCATTACTTATGGGATACCAATACCAAAGCTAAAGTACACGGATGACGGGAGGGACAGGCAGGCTCTTTATATGGAAGGAACCACTGCCTGAAGAACCTTTCTCCCAAAAACAGCCTCCGAAGAAGCAAAAGTGTCAAATTTGTAAAATTTGGAAAAAGTATGAAGAGAAGACCAAGTTGCAGCCTTGCAAATCTGTTCAACAGAAGCCTCATTCTTAAAGGCCCAAGTGGAAGCCACAGCTCTAGTAGAATGTGCTGTAATTCTTTCAGGAGGCTGCTGTCCAGCAGTCTCATAGGCTAACCGTATTATGCTACGAAGCCAAAAGGAGAGAGAGGTAGCCGAAGCTTTTTGACCTCTCCTCTGACCAGAATAAACGACAAACAGGGAAGACGTTTGTCGAAAATCCTTAGTTGCCTGTAGATAAAATTTCAGGGCACGGACTACATCTAGATTGTGTAGCAGACGTTCCTTTTTCGAAGAAGGATTAGGACACAAAGATGGAACCACAATCTCTTGATTGATATTCCTGTTAGTGACCACCTTAGGTAGGAACCCAGGTTTAGTACGCAGAACTACCTTGTCTGAATGAAAAATCAGATAAGGAGAATCACAATGTAAGGCAGATAACTCAGACTCTTCGAGCCGAGGAAATCGCCATTAAAAACAGAACTTTCAAAGATAACAACTTGATATCAATGGAATGAAGAGGTTCAAACGGAACCCCCTGTAAAACATTAAGAACTAAGCTCAAACTCCATGGTGGAGCAACAGTTTTAAACACAGGCTTGATCCTAGCTAAAGCCTGACAAAAAGCTTGAACGTCCGGAACTTCTGACAGACGTTTGTGTAAAAGAATGGACAGAGCTGAAATCTGTCCCTTTAAGGAACTAGCGGATAAACCCTTTTCTAAACCTTCTTGTAGAAAAGACAATATCCTCGGAATCCTAACCTTACTCCATGAGTAACTCTTGGATTCGCACCAATATAAGTATTTGCGCCATATCTTATGGTAAATCTTTCTGGTAACAGGCTTCCTAGCCTGTATTAAGGTATCAATAACTGACTCAGAAAAACCACGTTTTGATAAAATCAAGCGTTCAATTTCCAAGCAGTCAGCTTCAGAGAAATTAGATTTTGATGTTTGAAGGGACCCTGGATCAGAAGGTCCTGTTTCAGAGGTAGTGACCAAGGTGGACAGGATGACATGTCCACTAGATCTGCATACCAAGTCCTGCGTGGCCATGCAGGCGCTATTAGAATCACTGATGCTCTCTCCTGTTTGATTCTGGCAATCAATCGAGGAAGCATCGGGAAGGGTGGAAACACATAAGCCATCCCGAAGGTCCAAGGTGCTGTCAAAGCATCTATCAGAACCACTCCCAAATCCCTGGATCTGGACCCGTAACGAGGAAGCTTGGCGTTCTGTCGAGACGCCATGAGATCTATCTCTGGTTTGCCCCAACGTCGCAGTATTTGGGCAAAGACCTCCGGATGAAGTTCCCACTCCCCCGGATGAAAAGTCTGACGACTTAAGAAATCCGCCTCCCAGTTCTCCACTCCCGGGATGTGGATTGCTGACAGGTGGCAAGAGTGAGACTCTGCCCAGCGAATTATCTTTGATACTTCCATCATTGCTAGGGAGCTTCTTGTCCCTCCCTGATGGTTGATGTAAGCTACAGTCGTGATGTTGTCCGACTGAAACCTGATGAACCTAACTGGGGCCAAGCCAGAAGGGCATTGAGAACTGCTCTCAATTCCAGAATGTTTATTGGTAGGAGACTCTCCTCCTGATTCCATTGTCCCTGAGCCTTCAGAGAATTCCAGACAGCGCCCCAACCTAGTAGGCTGGCGTCTATTGTTACAATTGTCCAGTCCGGCCTGCTGAATGGCATCCCCCTGGACAGATGTGGCCGAGAAAGCCACCATAGAAGAGAATTTCTGGTCTCTTGATCCAGATTCAGAGTAGGGGACAAGTCTGAGTAATCCCCATTCCACTGACTTAGCATGCACAATTGCAGCGGTCTGAGATGTAGACGTGCAAAGGGTACTATGTCCATTGCTGCTACCATTAAGCCGATCACCTCCATGCATTGAGCTACTGACGGGTGTTGAATGGAATGAAGGACACGGCATGCATTTTGAAGCTTTGTTAACCTGTCTTCTGTCAGGTAAATCTTCATTTCTACAGAATCTATAAGAGTCCCCAAGAAGGGAACTCTTGTGAGTGGAAAGAGAGAACTCTTCTTTTCGTTCACCTTCCATCCATGCGACCTTAGAAATGCCAGTACTAACTCTATATGAGACTTGGCAGTTTGAAAGCTTGAAGCTTGTATCAGAATGTCGTCTAGGTACGGAGCTACCGCAATTCCTCGCGGTCTTAGTACCGCCAGAAGAGCACCCAGAACCTTTGTGAAGATTCTCGGAGCCGTAGCCAATCCGAATGGAAGAGCTACAAACTGGTAATGCCTGTCTAGAAAGGCAAACCTTAGATACCGGTAATGATCTTTGTGAATCGGTATGTGAAGGTAAGCATCCTTTAAATCCACTGTGGTCATGTACTGACCCTTTTGGATCATGGGTAAAATTGTCCGAATAGTTTCCATTTTGAACGATGGAACTCTTAGGAATTTGTTTAGGATCTTTAAATCCAAGATTGGCCTGAAAGTTCCCTCTTTTTTGGGAACCACAAACAGATTTGAGTAAAATCCTTGTCCTTGTTCCGACCGCGGAACCGGATGGATCACTCCCATTAATAAAAGATCTTGTACGCAGCGTAGAAACGCCTCTTTCTTTATTTGGTTTGTTGACAACCTTGACAGATGAAATCTCCCTCTTGGGGGAGAGAATTTGAAGTCTAGAAGGTATCCCTGAGATATGATCTCTAACGCCCAGGAATCCTGGACATCTCTTGCCCAAGCCTGGGCGAAGAGAGAAAGTCTGCCCCCCACTAGATCCGATCCCGGATCGGGGGCCCTCGATTCATGCTGTCTTAGGGGCAGCAGCAGGTTTCCTGGCCTGCTTGCCCTTGTTCCAGGACTGGTTAGGTCTCCAGCCTTGTCTGTAGTGAGCAACAGCTCCTTCCTGTTTTGGTGCAGAGGAAGTTGATGCTGCTCCTGCTTTGAAATTACGAAAGGAACGAAAATTAGACTGTCTAGCCTTAGGTTTGGCTCTGTCTTGAGGCAGGGCATGGCCTTTACCTCCTGTAATGTCAGCGATAATTTCTTTCAACCCGGGCCCGAATAAGGTCTGCCCTTTGAAAGGTATATTAAGCAATTTAGATTTAGAAGTAACGTCAGCTGACCAGGATTTTAGCCACAGTGCTCTGCGTGCCTGAATGGCGAATCCGGAATTCTTAGCCGTAAGTTTAGTTAAATGTACTACGGCATCTGAAATAAATGAGTTAGCTAACTTAAGGGCTTTAAGCTTGTGTGTAATCTCATCTAATGGAGCTGATTCAAGTGTCTCTTCCAGAGACTCAAACCAAAATGCTGCTGCAGCCGTGACAGGCGCAATGCATGCAAGAGGTTGCAATATAAAACCTTGTTGAACAAACATTTTCTTAAGGTAACCCTCTAACTTTTTATCCATTGGATCTGAAAAGGCACAGCTATCCTCCACCGGGATAGTGGTACGCTTAGCTAAAGTAGAAACTGCTCCCTCCACCTTAGGGACCGTTTGCCATAAGTCCCGTGTGGTGGCGTCTATTGGAAACATCTTTCTAAATATCGGAGGGGGTGAGAACGGCACACCGGGTCTATCCCACTCCTTAGTAACAATTTCAGTAAGTCTCTTAGGTATAGGAAAAACGTCAGTACTCGCCGGTACCTGCAAAATATTTATCCAACCTACACATTTTCTCTGGTATTGCAACTGTGTTACAATCATTCAGAGCCGCTAACACCTCCCCTAGTAATACACGGAGGTTTTCCAGCTTAAATTTAAAATTTGAAATATCTGAATCCAGTTTGTTTGGATCAGAACCGTCACCCGCAGAATGAAGCTCTCCGTCCTCATGTTCTGCAAATTGTGACGCAGTGTCTGACATGGCCCTAATATTATCAGCGCACTCTGTTCTCACCCCAGAGTGATCACGCTTACCTCTTAGTTCTGGTAATTTAGCCAAAACTTCAGTCATAACAGTAGCCATATCCTGTAATGTGATTTGTAATGGCCGCCCAGATGTACTCGGCGCTACAATATCACGCACCTCCCGAGCGGGAGATGCAGGTACTGACACGTGAGGCGAGTTAGTCGGCATAACTCTCCCCTCGTTGTTTGGTGAAATATGTTCAATTTGTACAGATTGACTTTTATTTAAAGTAGCATCAATACAGTTAGTACATAAATTTCTATTGGGCTCCACTTTGGCTTTAGCACATATAGCACAGATATCTTCCTCTGAATCAGACATGTTTAACACACTAGCAAATAAACTAGCAACTTGGAAATACTTTTCAAGTAATTTACTATAATATGAAAACGTACTGTGCCTATAAGAAGCACAGAAAAAGTTATGACAGTTGAAAATTAATAAACTGAAAAGTTATAGCATCAAATCTTTGTAAAAAACACAATTTTAGCAAAGGATTGCTCCCATTAGCAAAGGATAACTAACCCTGATAGCAGAAAAAAAAAAAAAATACAGAAATAAACGTTTTTTTATCACAGTCAACTACAATCTCACAGCTCTGCTGTGAGTGATTACCTCCCTCAAAACAAGTTTTGAAGACCCCTGAGTTCTGTAGAGATGAACCGGATCATGCAGGGAAGACAAACTTCTGACTGAATTTTTTGATGCGTAGCAAAAACACCAAAAAAGGCCCCTCCCCCTCACACATAACAGTGAGAGAGATCAGTAAACTGTCATAAATTAAATAAAACGACTGCCAAGTGGAAAAAAATAGTGCCCAAAACATTTTTTCACCCAGTACCTCAGAAAATTAAACGATTTTACATGCCAGCAAAAAACGTTTAACATTAATAAATTGAGTGTTATTAAAAAGCCTGTTGCTAGTCCCTGCAAATTAGGCTAAAGTTTTATGCATACAGTATAATTCCAGTGAAGTGCCATTCCCCAGAATACTGAAGTGTAAAATATACATACATGACAGCCTGATACCAGTTGCTGCTACTGCATTTAAGGCTGAGTTTACATTATATCGGTATGGCAGAATTTTCTCATCAATTCCATTGTCAGAAAATAATAAGCTGCTACATACCTCTTTGCAGATTAATCTGCCCGCTGTCCCCTGATCTGAAGTTTACCTCTCCTCAGATGGCCGAGAAACAGCAATATGATCTTAACTACTCCGGCTAAAATCATAGAAAAACTCAGGTAGATTCTTCTTCAAATTCTACCAGAGAAGGAATAACACACTCCGGTGCTATTATAAAATAACAAACTTTTGATTGAAGGTATGAAACTAAGTATAATCACCACAGTCCTCTCACACATCCTATCTATTCGTTGGGTGCAAGAGAATGACTGGGAATGGCAGTTAGGGGAGGAGCTATATAGCAGCTCTGCTGGGTGAATCCTCTTGCACTTCCTGTTGGGGAGGAGTTAATATCCCATAAGTAATGGATGATCCGTGGACTGGATACACTTAACAAGAGAAAGGGACAGTCTTGTCAAAATTAAACTTTCATGATTCAGATAGAGCATGTCATTTTAAACAACTTTCCAGTTTACTTTTATCATCAAATTTGCTTTGTTCTTTTAGTATTCTTAGTTGAAAGCTAAACTTAAGTAGGCTCATATGCTAATTTCTAAGCCCTTGAAAGCAGCCTCTTGTCTAGTGCATTTCGACAGTTTTCCACAGCTAGAAAGCGCTAGTTTATGTGTGGCATTAGATAACATTGTGCTCAATCCCGTTGAGTTATTTATGAGTCAGCACTGATTGGCTAAATTGCAAGTCTGTTAAAAGAACTGAAATAAGGGGGCAGTCTGCAGAGGCTTAAATACAAGGTAATCACAGAGGTAAGAAGTGTATTAATATAACCGTGTTGGTTATGCAAAAGGGTAAGAAAGGGATTATCTATCTTTTTATACAAACATTTCCAAGTAGGCTGTCCCTTTAAATTGCACTATATCTCCCTATTAATTTCCTATTTCCTTTTATGACAGTTTTAAAAAGGCATTTAAAACATTCATTTTGTATGGAAATATTCTGCAATGCTAAATGAATTACTATGGTGCATAAATAAAAAAAATGGCAATGTCCCTTTAAACTGTGTAGTCATTAATTCATCCAAGTTATAGTAAATAATATTTTTTCATTAGTATTTCTAAGTCATGTTCCCCTAGACAACCAGCGTGCTGAGTAGATCTACAAGACGTTAGCTTACCACTGCCTTGTTCTCTGCAATACACAGATTTCACATTCTGCGGAGGTTGTCTTGGGTCCAGGAAAGACACATGGGCCTGTGACCCCACTGCAAACACAGACCACTCCAGACCATAGGCCAGACATACATTCTCTCTGGAGTATGGCAGTTTAGTAGAAAGCAGCTTCAAATTGAGAGAAGGAAAACACATATTAAATAGGTTATGCGCATTATGTTGTTACAATAGACACAGAAACATCACTTCAGAAAATAATATTAAATCCTATTATGTTCTTATAGGGAAATAAAAATGCAAAAAGAAAATACACTAATGTGTTAGAGCATTTTATTATTGGACTGTTGCTCACATATTTGCAAAATCAGCTCCAGAGCAGCTATGCACTACTGGGAGCTGAACACATCTGGTGAGCCAATGACAAGAGGCATGTGCATAGCCACCAATCAGCAAATAGCTCCCCCATTAATGCATTGCTGGTCCTGAGCCTACTTTGGTATAAGGGCTGTGCAATATGGAGGGCGGGGGAATAAATGATTGCGATTTTAATTACAATTTTATTGAAATCATTTTTTTAACATACATTTTGCATTTAAAATGCATTTAACTGATCAACCACCATGTGGACAAAAAAGCTCAGCCAGGACGCCACCTTACTAGTGTGCAGCGCACCTCACGACAGGCAGAACAAACCCCACGGGGAAGGTAAAATGGCAGCGGTTACTGCTGTGCGGTGACACTTCGTGTTCTGCCCCCCCTGAAAGATGCTTGCTGCAACAAATTAAATGACTAGTAAATACAGTGGATTTGCATAATCAACAAATGCATCATAAAAAGACAAAGCAAAAAAGACAAAGCAATAGCACTTTGTCTAAACTTCAAATGAGTAGTAGATTGTTTTCGGACACATTTGAAAGTTATGTCTATTTCCACTCCTGTATCATGCGACAGACATCAGCCAATCACAAATGCCTATACGTATATTTTGTGAATTCTTGCACATGCTCAGTAGGAGCCGGTGACTCATAAAGAGTAAATATAAAAGACTGTGCACACTAAACCCAAATCTTTTCTTTCGTGATTCAGATAGAGCAGCAATTTTAATCAACTTTCTAATTTACTCCTACTATAAATTTTTCTTTGTTCTCTTGGTATCTTTATTTGAAAAAGCAGGAATGTAAGCTTAGGAGCTGGCCCATTTTAGGTTCAACACCTGGAAAGTGCTTTTTGATTGGTGGTTAAATGTAGCAAGCCAGTTTTGTTTTGATAAATTGCAGCCTCTTGAGATTCGGATATTGTGATTAATTGCACAGCCCTATAAAAAGGAATGATTTTGAACAAAGGAAACCATGATGTTTTATAGATCATTAAACAGGTGACAGTTTAGTGCATTACATTTTGTAAGTAGGTATTTTCAGTACCTAATCTGCTAATATATACTATTAATGTATAACAAAATCAATTTAGTGCAATAACTGCAGTTTTAACCTTTTGATATCAGGTTTAAAAACCTTGCAAAACCAACATCATTTTATATCACTTTTTTCCCTTGACTAGTAAAATAGTGATATTTCATTGTATGTATGATGCAGTTTTTTAACCTTTACTGTACAAAACAAATTAAGACGTGTTGGATTTTAAAGGTTTACTAAGAAATACAGTTCTGTAGACACCAAATATTGATAACACGGCTAGTCATTTACAAGGAAGAGAAGATATGCATCAGAGAACTATAATTACCTTTGCTAAGGTGTGTTCTGCTTTCCAAAGGTGAAAATAACCATCCAAGGAGACAGCACCCAGTTCCTGTTTGGGACAACAACAAAAAAAGGCTTTGCACATTAAACACAAAGTCAGTTTAATCTATTAAACACCAGTTATTGTGTGCTAGCTCAGTGGTTGTAAGTGAACTGTTGACAGATATTCATATAATACCATTTAAATCTAGCCTGCTTTAACATAATGTAGATTTCAATTTTAAGCATATGTTGTCTGTTTCCAGTAAAGGGGATAAGACATTTGGCACAATTTGTCATGATTTTATATAAGGATAATTTGGACTTACAAGAGATCAAATCTCGGCCCAGTATGGCTTTATCATCTCAGTCTCACCAGCTGTGATAGAGAGAACCCTCACCATCCCTCCAGAAATTTCTTGTGTGAGGTACCATCTCATTAAAGGGACAGTTTACTGAAAATTTTTCTCCCATTTAATTTGTTCTCAATGATCCACTTTACCTGCTGGAGTGTATTAAATTGTTTACAAGTAGCTCCTTTACCTTTATATTGGCATTTTAAATAGTTGATTTAGCATGTGGTATCCCCACCTATTCTGAAAGTTTGTGGCCGCAGGTCCAAGCTATAGATAAGCTTTGTAAACACAGCCAGCAGAAGAGATTACACTCCCAGTGGGCTATAGCAGAGATAAGGTAATAAAATGTTAATTTTCCATTGTTCTCTCCAATTACTGGTGATTGTTTTATGGACAGATATAAGATAAAGAAGCAGGTATATGAACACAATGTGATAAAGTAATGAGGTCTGATTATACCTACAAGCTCAACCCATTTTATTAGGTTGTGGCTTCAAAACACAAAATCAGAGCTTTAATATACACAAATAAACCTTAAAAGGCTAATTTTCATACATTTTTTACTCTGCAGTTGGTAAAAAAAGCAATTGTAAACACATTAAGGGAAAACAGAATTTATGCTTACCTGATAAATTACTTTCTCCAACGGTGTGTCCGGTCCACGGCGTCATCCATAACTTGTGGGAATATTCTCTTCCCCAACAGGAAATGGCAAAGAGCACAGCAAAAGCTGTCCATATAGTCCCTCCTAGGCTCCGCCCACCCCAGTCATTCGACAAATGGACAGGAGAAAAAACAGGAGAAATCATAAGGTGCCGTGGTGATTGTAGTTAAAGAAATTCATCAAACCTGATTAAAAAACCAGGGCGGGCCGTGGACCGGACACACCGTTGGAGAAAGTAATCAGGTAAGCATAAATTCTGTTTTCTCTAACATTGGTGTGTCCGGTCCACGGCGTCATCCATAACTTGTGGGAACCAATACCAAAGCTTTAGGACACGGATGAAGGGAGGGAGCAAATCAGGTTACCTAAACAGAAGGCACCACGGCTTGCAAAACCTTTCTAACAAAAATAGCCTCCGAAGAAGCAAAAGTATCAAATTTGTAGAATTTGGCAAAAGTGTGCAGGGAAGACCAAGTCGCTGCCTTACAAATCTGATCAACAGAAGCCTCGTTCTTGAAGGCCCATGTGGAAGCCAAAGCCCTAGTAGAGTGAGCTGTGATGCGTTCAGGAGGCTGCCGTCCGGCAGTCTCGTAAGCCAATCTGATGATGCTTTTCAGCCAAAAGGAAAGAGAGGTAGCAGTAGCTTTTTGACCTCTCCTCTTGCCAGAATAAACGACAAACAGAGAAGACGTTTGTCTGAAATCCTTTGTTGCTTCTAAATAGAACTTTAAAGCACGAACAACATCTAAATTGTGTAACAAACGTTCCTTCTTTGAAACTGGATTCGGACACAAAGAAGGCACAACTATTTCCTGGTTAATATTCTTGTTGGAAACAACCTTTGGAAGGAAACCAGGTTTAGTACGCAAAACAACCTTATCTGAATGGAACACCAGATAGGGCGGATTACACTGCAAAGCAGATAATTCAGAAACTCTTCTAGCAGAAGAAATAGCAACCAAAAACAGAACTTTCCAAGATAGTAACTTAATATCTATGGAATGTAGAGGTTCAAACGGAACCCCTTGAAGAACTGAAAGAACTAAATTCAGACTCCAGGGAGGAGTCAAAGGTCTGTAAACAGGCTTGATCCTGACCAAAGCCTGACCAAAAGCTTGAACATCAGGCACAGCTGCCAGTCGTTTGTGTAACAAGACAGATAAAGCAGAAATCTGTCCCTTTAGAGAACTCGTTGATAATCCCTTATCCAAACCTTCTTGGAGAAAGGAAAGGATCCTAGGAATTTTGATCTTACTCCATGACAATCCCTTGGATTCACACCAACAGATATATCTTTTCCATATTTTATGGTAAATTTTTCTAGTTACAGGTTTTCTGGCTTGTACCAGAGTATCTATTACAGAATCCGAAAACCCACGCTTAGATAAAATCAAGCGTTCAATTTCCAAGCCGTTAGCTGGAGGGAAACTAGATTTGGATGTTCGAATGGACCCTGTACTAGAAGATCCTGTCTCAAAAGGTAGCTTCCATGGTGGAGCCGATGACATATTCACCAGGTCTGCGTACCAAGTCCTGCGTGGCCACGCAGGAGCTATCAAGATCACCGAGGCCCTCTCCTGCTTGATCCTAGCTACCAGCCTGGGAATGAGAGGAAACGGTGGAAACACATAAGCTAGGTTGAAGGTCCAAGGCGCTACTAATGCATCCACTAGAGTCGCCTTGGGATCCCTGGATCTGGACCCGTAGCAAGGAACCTTGAAGTTCTGACGAGATGCCATCAGATCCATGTCTGGAATGCCCCATAATTGAGTCAACTGGGCAAATATCTCCGGGTGGAGTTGCCACTCCCCCGGATGGAATGTCTGACGACTCAGATAATCCGCCTCCCAGTTTTCCACTCCTGGGATGTGGATCGCAGATAGGTGGCAGGAGTGATCCTCCGCCCATTTTATGATATTGGTCACTTCTCTCATCGCCAGGGAACTCCTTGTTCCCCCCTGATGGTTGATGTAAGCAACAGTCGTCATGTTGTCTGATTGAAATCTTATGAATCTGGCCTTTGCTAGTTGAGGCCAAGCCCTGAGAGTATTGAATATCGCTCTCAGTTCCAGAATGTTTATGGGGAGCAGAGACTCTTCCCAAGACCATAGCCCCTGAGCTTTCAGGGAGTCCCAGACCGCGCCCCAGCCCACTAGACTGGCGTCGGTCGTGACGATGACCCACTCTGGTCTGCGGAAGCTCATTCCCTGGGACAGGTGATCCTGGGTTAGCCACCAACGGAGTGAGTCTCTGGTCTTCTGATCTACTTGAATCACTGGAGACAAGTCTGTATAGTCCACATTCCACTGTTTCAGCATGCACAGTTGTAATGGTCTTAGATGAATTCGCACAAAAGGAACTATGACCATTGCTGCAACCCTACTACTTCCATGCACTGAGCTATGGAAGGTCGTGGAACAGAGTGAAGAACTTGACAAGCGTTTAGAAGTTTCGACTTTCTGACATCTGTCAGGAAAATCTTCATTTCTAAAGAATCTATTATTGTCCCCAAGAAAGGAACTCTTGTCGACGGAGACAGGGAACTTTTTTCTATGTTCACTTTCCATCCGTGAGATCTGAGAAAGGCCAGATGTCTGTGTGAGCCTTTGCCTTTGAAAGAGACGACGCTTGTATCAGAATGTCGTCCAAGTAAGGTGCCACTGCAATGCCCCTTGGTCTTAGAACCGCTAGAAGGGACCCGAGTACCTTTGTGAAAATCCTTGGAGCAGTGGCTAGCCCGAATGGGAGAGCCACAAACTGGTAATGTTTGTTCAGAAAGGCGAACCTTAGGAACTGATGATGATCTTTGTGGATAGGAATATGTAGATACGCATCCTTTAGATCCACGGTAGTCATAAATTGACCCTCCTGGATTGTAGGTAAAATCGTTCGAATGGTTTCCATTTTGAACGATGGCACTCTGAGAAATTTGTTTAGGAACTTTAAATCCAGAATTGGTCTGAAAGTTCCCTCTTTTTTGGGAACCACAAACAGATTTGAGTAAAACCCCATGCCTTGTTCCACGGTTGGAACTGGGTGTATCACTCCCATTTTTAACAGGTCTTCTACACAATGTAAGAATGCCTGTCTCTTTATTTGGTTTGAGGATAAGTGAGACATGTGGAACCTTCCCCTTGGGGGGTAGTTCCTTGAATTCCAGAAGATAACCCTGAGAAACTATTTCTAGTGCCCAGGGATCCTGAACATCTCTTGCCCAAGCCTGAGCGAAGAGAGTCTGCCCCCTACTAGATCCGGTCCCGGATCGGGGGCTACTCCTTCATGCTGTCTTGTTAGCAGCAGCAGGTTTATTGGCCTGCTTACCCTTGTTCCAGCCTTGCATCGGTTTCCAAGCTGGTTTGGTTTGCGAAGCATTACCCTCTTGTCTAGAGGCTGCAGAGTTGGAGGCCGGTCCGTTCCTGAAATTGCGAAAGGAACGAAAATTAGACTTATTCTTGGCCTTGAAAGGCCTATCTTGTGGGAGGGCGTGGCCCTTACCCCCAGTGATGTCTGAGATAATCTCTTTCAATTCTGGCCCAAAAAGAGTTTTACCCTTGAAAGGGATATTAAGCAATTTTGTCTTGGAAGATACATCCGCTGACCAAGACTTTAGCCAGAGCGCTCTGCGCGCCACAATTGCAAACCCAGAATTTTTCGCCGCTAATCTAGCTAACTGCAAAGCGGGATCTAAAATAAAGGAATTAGCTAACTTAAGTGCGTGAACCCTGTCCATAACCTCCTCATACGGAGTCTCTCTACTGAGCGACTTTTCTAGTTCTTCGAACCAGAACCACGCTGCTGTAGTGACAGGAATAATGCACGAAATAGGTTGTAGGAGGTAACCTTGCTGTACAAAAATCTTTTTAAGCAAACCCTCCAATTTTTTATCCATAGGATCTTTGAAAGCACAATTATCCTCGATAGGAATAGTAGTGCGCTTGGCTAGTGTAGAAACTGCCCCCTCGACCTTAGGGACTGTCTGCCATAAGTCCTTTCTGGGGTCGACCATAGGAAATACTTTCTTAAATATAGGAGGGGGAACTAAAGGTATGCCGGGCTTCTCCCACTCCTTATTCACTATGTCTGCCACCCGCTTGGGTATAGGAAAAGCGTCGGGGTGCACCGGAACCTCTAGGAACTTGTCCATCTTGCACAATTTTTCTGGAATGACCAGGTTGTCACAATCATCCAGAGTAGATAGCACCTCCTTAAGCAGTGCACGGAGATGTTCTAATTTAAATGTCACAACATCAGGTTCTGCCTGTTGAGAAATTCTACCTGAATCTGAAATTTCCCCATCTGACAAAACCTCCCTCACGGCCCCTTCAGATTGGTGTGAGGGTATGACAGAGCAATTATCATCAGCGCCCTCCTGCTCTACAGTGTTTAAAACAGAGCAATCGCGCTTTCTCTGATATGCAGGCATTTTGGATAAAATATTTGCTATGGAGTTATCCATTACAGCCGTCAATTGTTGCATAGTAATAAGCATTGGCGCGCTAGAAGTACTAGGGGCCTCCTGCGTGGGCAAAACTGGTGTAGACACAGAAGGAGATGATGTAGAACTATGTCTACTCCCTTCATCTGATGAATCATCTTGGGCAACTTTACTATCTGTGGCAGTACTGTCCTTACTTTGTTTGGACGCTATGGCACAATTATCACACAATTTTGAAGGGGGGGACACATTGGCTTCCATACATACAGAACATAGCTTATCTGAAGGCACAGACATGTTAAACAGGCTTAAACTTGTCAATAAAGTACAAAAAACGTTTTTAAACAAAACCGTTACCGTCTCTTTAAATTTTAAACAGTGCACACTTTATTACTGAATATGTGAAAAACTATGAAGGAATTGTTCAAATTTAACCACATTTTCACCACAGTGTCTTAAAGCATTCAAAGCATTGCACCACAAATTTGAGACCTTTAACCCTTAAAATGAAGAAACCAGAGTCGGTTAAAGTTTTAACCCCTCTACAGTCCCAGCTACAGCCTTTGCTGCGACTTTACCAAACCCAGGGGGTATACGATACCAAATGAAGCCTTCTAGGAACCTTTTCAAATATTTTCAGACCTACACACATGCAGCTGCATGTCCTGCTCTCAAAAGAAACTGCGCAGTAATGGCGCGAAAATGAGGCTCAGCCTACTACAGGGAAGGCCCTTCCTGACTGAAAAGGTGTCTAAACCAGTGCCTGACGTTAAAAAACATTCCCCAAATTTTATAAGTGTGAATATCAACATCAATCTTTATAAAAAGCCCAAATAAAGCAATCGATCTTGCCCATAAAAATGTCTACCAGTTTTATAGCCCACATTAAGCCCTTTATTCTGTTTGATTAAGAAAATGGCTTACCGGTCCCCATGAGGGGAATGACAGCCTTCCAGCATTACACAGTCTTGTTAGAAAAATGGCTAGTCATACCTTAAGCAGAAAAGTCTGCTAACCGTTTCCCCCAACTGAAGTTATTTCATCTCAACAGTCCTATGTGGAAACAGCAAACTATTTTAGTTACTGCTGCTAAAATCATATTCCTCTCACAAACAGAACTCTTCATCTTTTTCTGTTTCAGAGTAAATAGTACATACCAGCACTATTTTAAAATAACAAACTCTTGATAGTAGAATAAAAAACTACAACTAATCACCACATACTCTTCACCATCTCCGTGGAGATGTTGCCTGTGCAACGGCAAAGAGAATGACTGGGGTGGGCGGAGCCTAGGAGGGACTATATGGACAGCTTTTGCTGTGCTCTTTGCCATTTCCTGTTGGGGAAGAGAATATTCCGACAAGTTATGGATGACGCCGTGGACCGGACACACCAATGTTGGAGAAAAAGTATTTTACAGTATACTGTCCCTTTAACAATCTGTAATTAGTTTCCAATACAGATGCTGAAATGGAGGATTTGTTTGTGAAAATAAATATTTGTTCCCATCGGTCAATAGAAATTGATTGATACAGTTATATCTCCCAGGAGAAAAACAGATTGGCCTGAGAGGTCAGAAAATATTTTATAAGAAAGATTGTGCATTGTGTCTTAGGTTGTATGGAACATAGAACTATGATCAAATTCCTCTTGCTAGGGTGAGCAAAGTAAAATGGTGTAATTGAAAATATGGCAGAAGAAAAGTGATGTGATTTCTGTGACTGTTCTAAGAAATTTGTCGTTTATTACTGGGAAAACTAAATAGGGGTAGATTCCTCTTCAATACATAGACTTGGAGATATAGAAGCGTTGATGCATTAGAGGGGGGTAATGGAGAGAGGGGGGAACATAAACAAAGTGTCTCAGACCTTTAAGGATTTATCTATTAAAGAATTGGATTCTATTGCGTCACATCTATCACGTTTAATTATCTAACATTGGGTGCTCAAGTTATTTATATTTATTAAGCCCTCTTCAAGAGCAACCCATCGCTTATCCCTGCACACCTCATCAAATGTAAGCTTGAGAGTTTGTTTCAAAATACACATTGTACTTATTAAAGTGACGCAGACACACGTGTGTGAAACTAGAAACTAATACAAGGAAATTACGCTGAAAACAGATTAATTTGATGTGTATGTGGTTCAGAAAAAATGTTGCTATCAGTCTTGGGTTTCTCTACTTCAAGAATCTGTTCTCTAGTGAGCTACACTTTCTTCCAAGGAAAAAAACTAAAATAACTGGTACCTTAATGTACTGTGAGCAGTGCTCCCTTCCAGCCTTATATTACTGATGTTATCACTTATAGCTGCTATGAGGACAGCCGTGTTAAAAATCAGACAGAAAGATTAGTAAAAACGAAGGAATTTTTTTTTCTCAAACACACCTTGTTCTTATGATTGAATGCCAGCGCTCGGACTTTGCTGTTAATGGAATTACTGTTGTCTTTAGGGATATCCTTCAGTGCCCGGTGAGAAATGTGCGCATAAACTGGGACTCGAGAAAGACCATGGTTAAAATCACTTTTATTCAGCACTTCCTCAGTTATCTCCCAAAGTCCCATGGATCCATCACGAGAACCTAAAGACGGCCAAGCAGACAGATTAGACAGATGGACACGTTTGTGATACAACACACTTATTTCTTAGGATTTGTCATCTTTAGTTCATGAGAATCACTTTATATACCACTGATGAGAACTGAAATCCTCCATTAAGTATAATCATTGTAAAACTACCAGCTGTGTAAAGGACATTCTAAAGCAAATATAACCTGCTCAATGTGTAACATGTTGCATTACTGACCCTAGTTTACTATGTGCTAAAGCCAAATCAGGAGCGGGAGCTGAACAAAGCCACCAATTACAAACTGTTTTCTGCTCAGAAGCTGCAATGTTTGGGGATCCTGAGTAGGACATATGTGTTTAACCCCATTGCAGGGGCTAAACACAGTAAAATAAAGTCACTAATGATGTGCAGTTAATATTTAGAGCATTAGTAAGTCTCTTTAAAACTACCTCTAATTCTGAAGTAAATGATTTAATATCGTTCCAAAGTGGCTCCAATTTTTGCAGAACAATATTTTTCTAAATCTCAAAGTTTTTTCCCTATATCATTGTTGGAATAGTTTTATTATCCATGCAAAACAGAAGACCCAGAAAGCCACCTTAGTCTGCTGCTATCTGAAGTGTAAGAATAAAAGGTACATTTTATAAGCATAGTATTGAGGTTATTTCCTGCCTCTCTCTAGTTATGGGTGAGCCACGTGGAAATATTGCAGTGCTGAGCTCTCCTTCAGATACATGAAGTAACCTTAGGCTCCACAAGAGGGAGGTGGCATGAGATGTATTTACTGTTTAACGTCCGCTTATGCCAATCATATGATATAACCAATGATTGTATTTATACTCCTGTGGCACTGATAATACAGTAAACACAGAACTACATATAGGCATCATTACACACTGTCTCACACTTACAAAGATACAGCATCAAGGACATTTCCCCCTAAAACCCAAATCTGTGAATCCCTGCTCTATGGCTGCTACAGTTTAGGGTAAAACTTATACAGACCCAAGGGCAGAAAAGTGCAGATTCAGTCCACAAAAACAAACTACATTAATGTGCAGAAAGCAGAAGTACTGATATTCCTTTATAGAAATATAATAACAGTTACATTTATATTTAATTAAAGTCACCAACCTCACCTGAAACTGCCATGTTGTCATTAATCCAGGCAATGGAGAATATCCAGTCATTGTGCCCATCCTTAAATATGAAGAAATAATTAGTATCATGAAGCACTGGTATTGTGTCTGCCAGTAAAGAGCACTGTAACTAATGACTTTCTATTAAGATCCTAAGGCAAAAATGAAATGCACTAATTTGTTAAGAGCTTGTAGGTTGTGCACTAGTGTCCCTCTCTAAATGTGTTTAAAGGGACGTATTGGCGTTTTGTGATCTGCGCATGCCAAATCATCCGCCACTGTCTGAACTAGGGTTTAACAAAATCAGAATGAAAATGGTTTGCCCTTTTGTAAAAAAACCAACAAAACCAATCTACATTAAATTTGGGATAACAGAGGGGCATGAAACCCCAATTTGTTTCTTTCAGGATTATAATTTTAAACTACTTTTCAATTAACTTCTGTTATTAAATTTGCTTTATTCTCTGTGTATCCTTTGTTGAAAGAGCAGCAATGCACACCTAGGACCTAGCTGAACACATTACGTGAGCAAATGAAAAAAAGCATATAGGTAAAGCTACCAATCACCAGTTAGCTCCCAATAGTGCATTGCTGCTTCTCAGCCTACCAATGTATGCTCTTCAACCAAGGATACCAAAAGAACAAAACAAATTTAATAAATGGAAACTACTGGAAAGTTGCATGCTATATCATATTCAGTAAAGTTTATTTAAAACGTACTGTCCCTTTAAAAAATGTTGTTAGACTGGTGACCAAAGGCTTGTACAGCTCTAGCCCAGGGCATCATGGGAAATCCTGTGTACCCCTCTATACTTACACCCATTCCTAACTATAATAGACCAACAAAGGTTCCAGCAGAAGGCACTTGTTCAACAAGATGTTCATTACAAGGGAGCAAAAGGAGTTTAGGTTTGACACAAGTAACGTGTTAAAACATTTCTGACTTAATTCCTTTACCATACAAGTAGATTAAACAGAGTTGCTACTCTTCCATATTTGTATGTGTTATTTGTCATAATACAAATACTTACATCACCCACACACACCGGATCCAGGGTCGGCAGCTGATAAACGGCAAGGCTGTTAGGGTTGTCACCTCCAGTAGCAAGCAAAGTCTTTGAGGGGTTTAATTCAATGGCGTGAATCCCACAGCTCTGGGGGATTACGCTGGCAGGCTCACGGTCTTTTAAGATTGGTATTTTTGTCAACTGGCCAGTCTGTACATCTACCACAAACAACTGAAAGGAGATGCAAACACTGTACTAAATATTCATTTCATCCAAACCTGCTAAAAACACACTTTAAATAAACTTGTAAAAGAACGTCACAACACCCTCAGAAAATAGAAACGTTTTAAACCAGCATAATTTAGTATTTGAAGCACAAATGGATTTTCAATGCAAGACTAGTAAATATCAGACCAAAACTTATTGAGAGCCAATAACCTCTTTATGCATTGATAACGGCTGTAAAAATAAAATTTGGACCTCAGCAAGCTCACTTATGCCAGTATCTTCTTCTCGAGAACATAGGTTTAGCTACATATTTTTAACTAAAATAATAATAAAACCTGTGGACTTACTGTGGTAAGGAGGCTTTTTCCCCCCAAATGTAACAGTTAGAAAGAATATTAAGGATGCAACAAGCAACCTCGTTTCAGGAGTCAGACAAGTGTTTGCACATAAATATAAATAATAATTACATAATTATGATTTATAAGGTTTGTCCAGCTGCTATTTCTAATGTTCCATAACAGAAAGAAAATCTGTGTGTTGGCATCATATTTATGGACTGCACAACGTCTTACTCTAGTAGAGGAGTTCTTAACCTGATCACCTACTACAGGGTTAGTAGACAAACTGTTTGGCTACTGTGACCATCTAACTTTGGAGACCTATACAAGGGCAAAGAAATAACCACCTTGCAAACAATTAGTAAATTAGTTATAACCAAAGAGAACAAGACTGGCAGGAACAAAAACTACAAAACACACTACTGTAATCAATATAAAAAGTATATATAAAAAACACTTGGGTAAAGAAATATAGAAGAAAATGGGTCAGCATGAAAAGATGAACATGCTTTCTGGTACTGACAGTCATGAAACAAAATAATAGCAGGTTTGCAATGCAAACTATAGAAACAAACAATTAAAACTATAAAGAACATCAGACACTTTTCTGGGCACAGAAATAGCTACAATCCATATTTAAATGTCATGTGCCAAACACTTAAATGAACAACAATATAACTTTGGAAAATAAGTAGACGTAAACAGACACTTTAAGATTGTTATATAAATGCTTAATGCTGCGTACTGCGTAGTAAAACACATTTGCAATATCCTTATTTATTCTGCTCCCTTTTTCTTGTAAAGTAAATTTTCCAGTCCTGAAAACTGAAACAACACAATGTAGACTTCACAAGCATAACCTTCCCTAATTTACAGTTTGTTACCTTTTCTTCTGAAGCCATGCAATGGAAATTTTGTTAACACAATGAGACTTGCCAAACCTATCATTCTGCAGACTCTAATCTAAACTAGCTCTTCCAAATCAGGAAAGTGTTCAGGGGAAATGTACAGCAAACAAGGTGTTAATTTGTTCTAATATAGTTCAGACTGTTGATATGTTAATCTATTGAAAGACTGCAGAAATATGTTATAATAAAAAATGTATTTTTTCCCCTTTAAGCTAAGAAGGTGACATCTTAACATGGAATTGCACATACAATCTTACCAATTATCACAAATTGAACAGATAAATACGTACACGGATTCTAAAAGGTGCCAATCCCATGAAACCAATGCTACAAATTACTTATGGCTGTTATTATAATGTTGGCTACATTTTTATCCTTATACAGTTTATCTGATTTCTAATGAAATTCCATGTGTGCGTGTGTGTGTGAGAATAGGGCATGTACCCGCTTGTTCTCTCCCATGCACCTTTATAATATTGCATCCTAATACAGGGCTCGACAAACCCAGGAGCCTGGGAGCTACTGCCTCCTAGAATATTACCCCTGGGTCCTAACTTTTTGGGTTATTCTCCATATGTCTATATACAAATCCAACTGTCTGGCTCCTAAAAATATGCCTGGCTCCTAAATATTATTACTGGCTCCTAATTTTTGAACATATTCGTCAAGCACTGCTAATAATTCAAATAATACAATACTGTAATCCGTAAATAATGAACATACAGTGTTGCATTTGGTTCCACACACTACTTGGCGATGGTTAAGCCATTGAGAAGCAAAGACTTTGTTCAGAGTCCCAAGTTGAAATTCCCTCTCCTTAAGGATGCTGGGCAGGCTCTGAGCGGCATATCCACGCAACAGGCGGCGGTAGCTGCAGTCATTTTCTGTCTTCACCTCTCTACCTTTTATATAATACAACACGGATTTCTTCTCAGGGAGAAGCCTTCTTCTTTTGTAAGCAGCATGATCCCATTCAGACTAAGGCAAAAGAAAAAACACCATTATTAGATATCAAAACCCCAAAGTAAATAGCGGTAATAGGGCTAAACAGGATTATGTAAGAACAGAAAAGGACTAGTCTAAACCTGTAACTACCAGCATAACAAATGTTAATTGAAAACTAGCATTTCCCAGCATTGTTACAAAAAAATCTAGGTGTTTCTAGGTGCATAAATTTAGTTTGCAACAACAAACCAGAATATGAATTACAGTATTTTATAAAATAAACTACAATGAATGGAGACGTCAAGGCTATAGTGCAAGCTTACAAAACAATGTACTCTGCAGCATAACAGTACAAATTTGACCTCTGGTTCCTAGCTTCCCCGGCACCTAAAATAATGTGCGGCAGGCTCCTAAGCGTCATACAAATTTGTCTACCCATGAAGGAAAATAAGCTTTAGATCAGTAATTTTCCACTTTTTTTTTCTTTTTTAAAAAGGGACAGTCTACACCAAAATGTTTATTGTTTAAAAAGATAGATAACGCCTATTCCCCAGCTTTGAACAACTAACATTGTTAAATTAATATACTTTATAACCTCTAAATTTCTGCCTCTTATCTCTATGTAAGAAGATATTTTACGTCACAATTTCCTAAGTATTCACACTACAAAAAATTTAAAAGGGACTTTAAGCAGCCAATGGACTTGCAAGGAAGCATGCATATAGCATGTGCAGGCACAGTCATGTTATTTCCCTATTCAGTTTAAGGAAGTTTACTATGAAAACTCACAGGATTTTAGTGAAATCTCATGAGATCACAGCAAAGCAATGCATGACCTCAGCACTGCTGATTGGCTGTATTTTTAAAAAAAAACATGCAGCTGGGCAGCAGCTGAAGTATAACTGTTTACAAAGCACTTACTCTGGTGAGCTGAAGACATTTTGAGGTGAAATATCTTAATTTTTTACATAGATGTTCAGGTGATATTTTCTTGTCAGCTTTTTACAGTTATGCTGCATAACTTTCAAGTGATTTAGCAAATGGGTATTATGTCCATTTGAACAGGCGTTTATTGTGTAAAAATCTCCCCCCCCAACACACACACTTTAATGTATTCTGAGTGATCCATTTTAGCTGTCGGTGTGTATTAAATTGTTTACAAATAGCTCATTTACCTTTATTTTGTAATTTGAAATAGCTGCCTTTACCTGTTTTATTCCCATCTATACTGAGAATGTTAGTACTTGTGTACTGGTTATAGAAAAGCTGCGTAAAGAAGAAGCTGCCAAAGAAATGACCCTCCCAGTGTGTGTGTGTGTGTGGGGGGGGGGGGGGTTAGAGGGATAAGTATTAAAATGTCAATTTCCAATTGCTCTCAGTATTGACTTTTGTATAAACAGACAGTGATAAGATTCAATTTTATATTCTGCAGCTGATATAACAAGTCACTGGAAACTCAATAAAGGGACAGTATACACCAATTTTCATATAACCATGCAATAGACACTACTATAGAAAGCAAGAAGACCCCTCCCCCTGCAAGTAGGAATCTGTAGACATCAGTACACATCTAGAGCTGTGGGGCTTGGTTAGAAGTCTGAAAATCAGCACAATGTTTTTAAAAAATAAGTTAAACTATACATTGTTACAAAAACACTCCCAGATGGGCTGTATAAATGGATTATCTACAATCATTTATGCAAAGAAAAATCTAGTGTAAAAGTGCCCCTTTATTTGGAAACCAATTTTACAGAGAGTACACAGTCTCTAATGTACAATACAAATTGGGGGGGCTTTCAGTTTGAAAATAATTGCTTGGTTACTTTACATGCTCATAATCTGACAGCAAATAAAACAACACTACAGAATATATCATTTAGTTTTAATGTTGTGGTGCGTGTTCTTCTATAAGCCAGTGAGTTGTCAAACATGTCCTGCATAATAATGTTTTTAAAAAAACTAAATAAATGTAACCAGGGTGAGTGTCTAGCCGGCGCCATGACAGGTCGCACTCCACTGCTGCTCTGGATCTAATACAACAATCTTCTCAATTATCTTTAGAATCCTACTAATTAATAGATTTGTATCCTCTATACAAGATCCCCAATATCTGAAGGTCTAATTTGATATTAACATTTCCTTGCTGCAACGAGCACAAGATCAAACCGACATAACGAGTGGTGCCGGGCCTTCAATTATCAATTCTGCTAGTCCCCTCCACATAGTGGGGTTCAACAAGATCCTCTCACTGCCGGCTCAAGATGAAGCACCCTGACACCCATGCCTTACTAATGGAGCTCGCAAATAAGTATGAAAGGAGATTTGCTGATCTCACCGTGGCCATCAGGGGAGCACATGTACAGAACTACATAGGGAGTCTTATAAGAGAGGGCCCGGAACTCACGGAGTTGACAGAGGATACCTCCCCAGCTCTGCAGTCATTACCACCGCTAGGAGCGGGGTCTGACGTGGCTCCGGATAACTGTTCAGGAAATAATGATGTAAGTTGAATTGTGTGTAGCCTCGCCTGGGCATCGCCCTCCCTAGATGGGGACATATGGAAAGATCTACTCACCAGCCCCGATGCACCAAGGGCCAAGATACCTTTGCTGGACGCAGACATACAGCATGATTGACTCCCCGGGCCTTACGTCCCACGGAAGCACAGATACCCGCTCACTCACCTCTGGCCTCTGACGAGAGAGACACGGCCGACTCCCTGGGACGAGTTTCAGAGCCTATTCTCCAATTACTTAAGGGGCGTATGTTGCGGATTGAGACTTATTTGGCTTGGAGGCCTCAGTCTATGCGTCTCCTAAAACACCCGCCCGCCATGCTAGCATGAGGGACCTACCTTATCTTACTTAATGCGCTGACACAATACAGTCTCTGATCAGGAGTGGGATGAATTTAAAACACTCCTTAATCTCTCGATATAATCGACGCAAGTTTAGTAGTAGTTCTGTATTCTTTATTTTTTTTTAAATATGTTAGAAGGGTTTAGCATGTGTGACTCAAGCTCAGAATTTGTATTGTTTAATATGTGGCCGTATGCATTACCTATGCCTCGGATCTCATGTATATTTATATTTAGTGTTTTTATCAGCATACCCTAAAGTACTTATACTCGGATTATCTATACAGTTCCTGCACCATATAAAAGATAAGTGGTCCATATTGATGCGTACTTGAATGTACATGAGGGACTAACTTTGTTTACTTACTGTAGTATTTACTTTAATTGCCATGCTGTCGCTGTCTTCCCCCAATCCCCAGCTCCCATATCTGTAAGCACAGCCTCTATCAGCTTGCTGTTCCATTGCAGCTCTTTTAGAAGTATAATATCCTAGCTGTGTGTGACATGGGGAAAGATTAGGTCTATATTATATTTAATGCCACACAAATGACCCCTGGATAATGTGATTTTATGTACTCCACTATCATGCCTCTATATAGTTTATATACCCACAGTACTAGGTGAAAACAAGTGACCACATAGCACTCATATACTTAATATAGAAGGACTCCTAAGGGTTCATCCTAGCAGGTGCCCTTTTGAGATTAAGAAAGAGAATTATTTCAGGTCAGGCAGGCTAAGCTAGTAAAACATGACATACCACGTCTCTCCCTGAGCTGTTCATTGCCCCCGCACAGTCAGATATACACATAAATACTCCCTCTAGTATCCCTCACAAGAAGAGACCATAGCCCCAACTAGCATATTACCCGCTAACCCTTCACTATAGCAACACATACGTTGTCTCCACGAGAGGTTCCCTTTTCATCAACCTCATCCTTACAGTCACTTAATACTGCCCGATAAGCTATACACAGCTCCTACTATTAATTAAAGCATGTATATATATATAACGTATATAAATGTTGCGCACATATTCTCCTCCTCCTTTTAATAATGGCAGTCCATTTAAAATTAGATCTTACTCCTACAACTAAAGAAGAGCGGCTCTTTTCCTACACATAGATATTAAGATACACTAATTTAGCCCTTCTACAACATAAAGCGCTATTGTGGATACATTTCCAGCACATTGATAATAGAACAGACACCCCTATCATATGAAAGGGTATTTTAAACAGGTTTCCAATTTACTTCTATTATCAAATTTGCTTCATTCCCACAATATTTCGTGTTGAAGAAATACCTAGGTAGCATCTGGGGCACTACATGGCAGGAAATAGTGCTGCCCCCTAGTGCTCTTGCAAAACTGCTGCTATATAGTGCTCCAGAAATGGGCCGGCTCCTAGGCTTACGTTCCTGCTTTTTAACAAAGGTGTTCTATCTGAATCATGAAAGAAAGAAAAAAAATTGGGTTTCATGAACCTTGAAAGCAGCTTCTAATTACTGTATTGTATTTGTTACACAGGATCATATGGCCAGTGCTATACATTAGACACAATGAGTGTGTATACAGTCTTATATAATACACATGATGAGCAAAAAGCCCAGCATTTCACAACCTCACAGCTGAGCATTGATGACTTCACAAATGAACCCAATAAAGTCTGGTGGAGCAGGGAGATCATGAAACTCTTGCCTGTCATTACCGAAGACGCAGTCAGGTTTATTCACAAGCCTGCTCTTCATTTGCTAGCAGATTAAGAATAAAAAGGCCACAGGATGCTATGCCAGTACTAAGTATAACATCTGCTATAGATATGAAAGGGGATTCCCCTACATGGTCTGGGCTAGGGCTGTACAAGCCTCAGGTCACCAGCCTGACAAAAAGGGACAGGAAGGTCACAATAAAATGGTCAGGATACAGATAGAACATGCAAAGCAGTTGGCTTCTTTTATTTAATCAGTTTCATTCTCTTGGTATCCTTTGTTAAAGAGCATCATAGGAAAGGTCAGGAGCAGAAATACACTGCTGGGAGCTAGCTGGTGATTGGTAGTTGCACATATATGCCTCTTGTCATTGGCTCACCCGATTTGTTCAGAGTTGTCGTGAAAGTGTAAAGGGACAAAATGTTTATTTCATGATTCAGATAGAGCATGCAATGTTTAACCAGCTTTCCAATTTACTTATGTTATCCAATGTGCCTTATTCTCTTGGTATCATTTATTGAAGGACCAACACTAAACTACTAGGAGCTAGCTGAACGCATAGGTAAGCCAGCTCTCCTAAGCCTACCTAGGTATGCTTTTCAATAAAGCATAACAAAAGAATAAAAACAAATTGAATAATAAAAGTCAATTGGAATATCATTTACATTAGTATTTTCTATATGAATCAAAATAATTTGGGGTTTTAACCTCTTTAAAAAGGAAGATAAAAAGTCTATTAAAGGGACATTAAACCCAATTTTTTTCTTTCATGATCCAGATAGAGAATACAATGTTAAACAACATTCCAATTTACGTCTATTATCTAACTTGCTTAATTATTTAGATATCCTTTGTTGAAGAAATAGAAATGCACATGGGTGAGTCAATCACACGAGGCATCTATGTGCAGCCACCAATAAGCAGCTACTGAGCCTATCTAGATATGCTTTTCAGAAAAGTATATCAATGAAGCAAATTAGATAATAGAAGTAAATTGGAATGTTGTTTAAAATTATATTTTCTATCTGAATCATGAAAGAAAAAAATGTGGGTTTAATGTCCCTTTAATTCACCTGTATAATAGAATATTTTGTTCTCTCTGTATCCTTTGCTGAACAGCAGAACTATATCAGGAGAACAAATATACTGCTGGGACCAGGTGTCGTCATTCTGGGGGCACTTTTGGAGCCGAATGTGCCCCCATGTACTGTTTACAAGGTTGCTGAGCAAGTCATATAGTGTTGGGAATCCAGGGATGCCAGCGAAATCGCACCAAACCCCAGAAGTGCTCCCCTGTGACATGTGACAGGATGGATGGAGGAAAAGTATAAAAAAAACTCTTTATCTCAGCACCCTTAAGGCCCCCAAATGTTAATATAAAACTTGTTGTCGGCTGGGGGTCTCTAGGCACTTAAATAGGCTATCAAACGGCCTAGAGAAACCTAAAACCGCTCGTTTTAAAGCTCATGATTTAAAGGGCATGAAACCCAACATTTTTACTTTCATGATTCAGATAGAGATTCCAATTTACTTATATTACCTAATTTGCTTCATTCTTCAGATATCCTTTGTTGAAGAAATAGCAATGCACATGGGTGAGCCAATCACACGAGGCATCTATGTGCAGCCACCAATCAGCAGCTAGTGAGCCTATTTAGACATGCTTTTTAACAAAGGATACCAAGATAATTAAAAAAATTAGATAATAGAAGTAAATGGGAAAGTTGATTAAAATGACATGCTCTTACTAAATCATGAAAGAAAAACCAAAATTAGGTTTCATGTTGCTTTAATAGCCAGGTGCTCACTGTGGTAATACTGATTATCTGGTGTAAATAATGGTGCATTTATGTGAGCCCCAAATATATATAAATATACCCAAAGACCCTTTTTTTTTAGAAAAGAGCTTTTGAAAAAGAAGACCTAATCAGAAGATCATGTAAAGAAGAACAGGTAAGTGCAACTTTGACAGCTAAAATCTCTAAAATTCTTTGATTTTGAAAGCTGTCGCTAAGAGGTTATATAATTCTGCACTATGTGCATATTAAATGAGAAATTAGCATGAACCATAAACGATAATAACAAGCTTCCTTTGGGTCAAAACAAGTTTGGAACCTGGTCAATATGCAATCTATCTTTAAACAGAAGATATAATCTCTAAAATGTTGGTTGAGATAACATTCAGACACTGGGCCATAACTCCATTTAGACATCTGTACTGGACAGAGCTGTAAGTCCTGTCCCTCTAATAGGGTTTCAGGTGCAAATATCTTTATGAAACCAGTGGTGCAAGGAAAGAAAGCCTTCCTGATCAGGGATGCCATACAAAAATATATATCTTTATTAGCACTATATAGTCACTAAATAGTGCTAATAAAGATTTATTTTTGAAAATAATTTTGTAGCTCCTAGATTTTGAACAGATTTGTTGAGCCTTTTGTTAAAGGGACAGTCTAGGCCAAAATAAATTTTCATG